>NC_031981.2:25707778-26007778 GCF_001858045.2 Oreochromis niloticus | reverse complement strand
TAGTTGGTTTTATAGACAAGTGTAGATGAATGGAGCTGCATGGCACAGAGGGATAAAACATGTAAGGCTTTGGATACACATGCAGGTGTTATTCTTATAGTAGTTTGTGGACTACATGCCCATACTAGAATATGTCCATACTGGCCTTTAAATTGAAACTCCTTCATGTTTTACTGCTCAACCTTTATTTCTTTGAGTCTATTTTATGGTGCGAGATGTTTTTCACTTTCATTAAAATACTCAGAAAAGGCAGTCTCTGGGTAAATAGACAATAGAATATAAATATTATTTCAATATTCCTGTCCCAAAGCAGTAAAGCATTAACGTGATGTTTCTTGAATCACAGGCCAAAGAAATATAATTAACGCATAGTTGTATTTATTTATTTTTACAAAATATCGGTAGCCACCAGTGCTTATCCTCAGCCTCCTAGTAGATTCACATATGAAATCAGTTTGAAAATCCTAGGTGACTTCCTTCTTGAGTTATTGTATTAACTGAATTTTCAGAAAACTTGACTTCTGACCTTGACCTTGAGTTCAAGGTCACTGAGATTCAGACTCATCCAAGATTTATAGTACATGCACCTATAGTATGACTTTCAAAATCCTACATCTGTGCCTGGCAGAGTGATGAGCATACCCCATCAACAGGGGTGTTTTTACTAAATCCAGCCCTCCCTCAACAACTCCGGTTCTTTAATGTAGTAACCAACTGCTGCGCTGTGAGGATGCTATGGAAATACTAATGAGCCCAGCATGCTGCTCACGTGTATGATACAATACAAATGGGAACAAAGGCCATTGGGGCATGAAATTTCACAGCTTCAGAATGTTGTGAGATCCCTGTTTCATACTTTTAACCATTTCAGTGGTTGGTTTATCCAAACTGATCTTTACACGTACTGAATGGATAAAATTTGCTGAAAACATTATTGCCCATAATCATTTCCTTCATTTGAAGTGTACTATCCTATGTGTTATGTATTGTGCTATATGGTAAATTTTTACCATAATAATCAACAGTCATTATAGATACTCACATGCAGACATTAACATTCAGTTCAAGCAGAGCCATCCATTCCACTTCCTGTTATTTCTACTGAGTAGGTGCAAAATCTAGTTCTCAATGAATGCCAGTGGTCAGAACTTAACAACTAAATACACTATACAAAAAGCCCATATGAAATGAGAAAACAACAACACTTATACCCTTACCTTCCTTTTCATGAGACGCCAATTTTGCCTGAAAAATGTTAGCTGGCACATGCCGATTGGTTCATTAATCCTTAAGGACACACGTGTTAAATTAAAAAAAAAAAATTTAGTTTGGGTCATCCTAACAGTAGAATTCTATCATTTAAAAACTAATGCAAACCCTTATGTGATGCATAATCCGAACTGTAGACGGGTGTCCAAATATACTCTCCTTTCCATCACTACAACACGCATGTTTCTGTGGCAGTTTAATTTATTAACACACACACAGACACACACACACACTTGCGACTCTGAGCCCTTGGTATTTCTCTCTTCGTGTTCCCTCTTCATGATGTTGCTGTCATTCGGTATTGCCACATCTATCACTATGGCTGTCTTCTTCTGCTTATCTACCACCACTATGTCCGGTTGATTAGCCACCACCATTTTGTCCATCTGTATGTTGAAGTCCCACAGGATCTTAGCTCAGCCATTCTCCACCACCCTAGGGGGTCGTCTCCCATTTTGACCTCGGAACTTCCAGTCCATACTCAGCACAGGTGTTTCTGTGTACTATGCTGGCCAGTTGGTTATGGATTTCCATGTATGCCCTGCTGTTATGTGCTGGATTGTCTCTGGGGCATCTTCACACAGCCTGCGCTTGTGTGGTGTGATAGACCCCAGCCTCTATGGATCTTGTTCTCAGAGCTTGTTCCTGTGCTGCCATGATTAGTGCCTCTGTGTTGTCTTTCAGTCCAGCTTTGTCCAGTCACTGATAGGATATCTGGATATCAGCCACCTCCTCTATCTGCCGGTGGTACATATCATGCAGAGGCCTATCCTTCCATGATGGTTCCTCCTCATCCTCCTCGTTCTTGGGTTTCTGCTGTCAGAGGTATTCACTGAGCACGCGGTCAGTTCGGGACATCTTCTTGATGTACTAGTGGATGTTTGTTGTCTCATTCTGAACTGTTGTACTGACACTCACCAGTTCCCCTTCCATCTGCTTAACATGCAGCCTCAGGTTGCTGGACTTGTGATGAAACCCTCTATGCATGGTCAGGAGCTTCCTTGTCTTTATGTCAGTGGCTTCTCTCCTCTATCTCTTCACATTCAGTTGACTCTTCAGGACTTGCGTTACTCTCTGTAAGTATTGGGTGGTGGCGACTTTTCTAGTGGCCTCTTCATGGTTCCCATTTGCCTGTAGGATTCCCAGGTACTTGTAGCTGTCACTGATGTCAATGTTTCCTTCTTTTAGTACAATTCTTTCAGTTCTGACTACCTTACCTTTCTTTGTTACCATCCAACTATATTTATCCAGTCCAATTGACATTCCAGTGTCATTACTGTACAGTAGATCCTGGTGGTGTGGATCAGTGAAATGATGTCTTGTTAACTCCTGGCATACAGCTTGATGTCATCCATGTAGATGAGGTGGCTGAGGATTGCTCCATTTTGTAGTTGATATCCATAACCAGTTCTTGTCAGTGATCTCACTGAGGGGGTTCAAGCATATGCAGGCCTCTAGTGCTGGTCACCACATCCCCATTGAATTTCTGATGAAGGCTCTTAGGGTCCTGTTGATCTTGTATAGTTCTAGTCCAGGGGTCGGCAACCCGCGGCTCGGAGCCGCATGCGGCTCTTTAGTCCTTATACTGCGGCTCCGCGGTTTGGGAAAATAAATTAGAAGTATTTAGCTGAAGTGCATTTTATTTGTGTTTAGTTCTTTTTTTTAAAACTTGTAGTTCTATATTGGAAGATTGTTGTGATTTTGAAATATAAAAATAAAATTATATATATATATTTTTTTTCATCGCTCAAAGTAAGAGTCACACTCGGAAGCCGGTGTACCCGCCGAAACGCCGTGCATTTATCGAGACTTTCAACCCCAGGTAGGCCAATTATGGATCTTCGGATCCACATTATGTCGGCAGCTGTTCTCAACCGTGAACTATGTTAAAAACAAACACCGCTCACGCCTTACAGACGACAGCTTACAGTCCTGCGTAAAGATGAAAGCCCCGATTTGCAGACGCTGTGCGCCGAGGTTTGGGACCATGAAGTCTCAGTGTAAACATATCACGGCAGATCCGACGATGTTTCCATGAACATGCTTTTCAGCATCTCTTTATTGACCACTTTTCACACACGGTTGCTGTACGCATACAGCTGGTTGTAGCTTTTCAGCTCACAGCCCGACACATACCAACAACAGCAGAGAGAGCACAGACTTTAAGGCGGCGAGGCGTGATTGCGAGTGCCGCTCAGGTGCGTCCGACTCCCATTCAGCGGCACTGCAGACCACGCCCCGCCACACACATTAACAAGGTAAAATAGATATTTAGGCAGAATTTTGCAAATATCTATTTTTTTTTTAGCAGCATAGTGCTTTTTTTCCAATTACTTTTTAAAAGGGTGGCGGCTCACAACAGTTTTTGTTTGCTACATGGATCATTTTAGTTCAGCTGGGTGTCTTTCCTTTTGTTATATTTCTTTAAGAGTTCAAAATGTGTTAATTACATAAATAAAATGTAATTTTCTCTGTAGCACTTCATGGATTTTATAAGCAACACATCTTAGTTGCTCTGTGGATTCTTTTAAAAAGCAGTTAAAAACTTTTCTGTTCAAACAAGCCTTTTGTTGATCTACGTATTTTATATTCTTTACATTATTTACATTTGATCTTTTACATTGTGTATAATGTCTATTGATTGTATTGTTTATTTTAATATTTGTGTACAGCGCTTTGTGACTGCCTGTCTGTGAAAAGCGCTTAATAAATAAACTTTACTTACTTACTTTAGTTGTTCACACAAAGCACAAAGGTAAAAAAACAATATATACAGTGTTATCTTCATTTTAGATTTCAAAAAGTATTTGCGGGTTCCAGTGTTTTCTTTTGTGTGGAAACCGGGTCCAAGTGGCTCTTTGGGTGTTAAAGGTTGCAGACCCCTGTTCTAGGCATTCCAGGATCCAGGTGTGAGTCATAGGCCTTCTTGTAATCAATCCAGGCAGTGCACAGGTTGGTCAGCTAGTCTTGAAGTCTCAGCTGACTGCTCAGTCTACCAATAGCTGGTGTTTTGCGCCTCTGGTATTCTTGCCAATCCCTTTCTGTTCCCCACTCATTTATTGAACCATGTGCCTGTTTATCTTAGTCGCTATGATGCCTGACAGGAGCTTCCATGTGGTACTCGGGCAGGTTATTTGCCGGTAGTTGGTTGGGACTGGTCCCTTCTGGGGGTCCTTGAGGATCAGGACTGTCTGGCCTTTGGTTAGCCATTCTGGGTGTCTCTTGTCAGCTACCAGCTGGTTCATAAGTTCTGCCAGGCACTCGTGGAGCGCAGTCAGCTTCTTCAACCAGTAGGTGTGAACCATGTCGGGGCCTGGTGCTGTCCAACTCTTCATACTGTGTGTTTGTGTATGTGTGTTAATTACACATGTGTGTGGAGTTTATATAAGCAGCTGACTGTGGTGGTCGAAGGTGAACGCATATCAGGAGCCTGCTAATTGCTGCTGCATATTCTGTTGCTCATGTTATGCCTGAAATAAATCATTTTTCTATAACCCCCCCGCTTTAAAACATCTGCTAGAAAATCAGTGTCTCTTTACTGTATTATTTAAATTCACACATTTATTACTAGACAAGATTTTTAAAAAAAACTTCTAAAAAGAGCTAACTAGTTGATCTGATTTGACAGCTCACACATCACAGCCTGCCCCGGTCTGAATTTTTCATCACCCCAAAGCACCTTCTAAGTTTGAAGTATTACTGTCTTCATGTGTGGAGAGGACAATCCAGCTTTGTACCCATAATGCTGCTGAGTGTAGGTGTTGTCAGGGGCCACCCCCATTAAAAGACTGGATGACACGCAAGCTAATGAAAGGGCAGCAAGGCCTGCCAGGCACCCTGCCCACTCAGGTAACCATCTGTTACAAAAACTGCCCCCTGGCTTGCTCTGTGAGACCTCCTGTCACCTCAGCGGCTTTGTCTTAAGAGCTGTCACCTTGCTTCATTAGTACTACTTCCCACTGAAGTGCTTTCAACCTCCACAGCCAGCGCCCCTGAGTGTGCTACCTTTAGTGTCCCTTTCCTTAGAGAAGACTAAAGTTTGTATGCAGTACTGTGTACAATTCTTGTGTAACCCCTCAGTGGTTTAAATTTTGACATAAAAACGGGAAATATGTGCAGTAATTTATGTGCAAAGAAAAATGGAAATACAGTATAACTGGCAAAACCAGAGTTTGTCAAATTCTAATGGCCTTGAAAGTCAGTATCTGGTATGACCACCTTTATACTTCAACACAACATGAACTCTTTTAGGTAAGCTTTCTTGTAATTTCTTTAAGGCATCATGAAGAAAATTGCTCTGGGCTTTTTGAATGAAATTCACAGCTCTTCTTTGGATATTGGCTGCTCTTTGCTCTGTTCTTTGTCAAGGTGATCCCACACTGCTTCAGTAATGTTTATGTCCAGGGCTGTGGGGAGGGCAGTCCACAACTCACAGTGTATGTTATTCCATCCAGGCATGTTTTTACTGCATTGGCACTGTGCTTTGAATCACTGTCACACTGAAAAAGGAAGCCTTTCAAGTTGGCAATACATGGTGGATCCTAATCTGATGGTACTTTTCTGCATTCGTAACTCCATTTAGCTCCCCAACACCACTGGCTAAAATGCAGCACCAAACAATGACAGTGCCACCACCATGTTTTACAGATAATGGACTGATTCTTATATTCAACCATCCTTCCATTAAGACCATTTCTGGTGAGGCTTTGACGAACAGTACTGTAGATGGATTGGCTGAATTGTCAAAAGCATCTCTCAGGTCCTGTCTCAGGTCTTTTCTTGATTTTTTCCCAATTGCTTAAGGACGTGTCTTCTGATACTGCTCATCTGCTGTAGATTATTTTTAAGCGTTACCGCTTTTTCTTTTGTCCTCTGCTTTTCCAGTTTCCTCAATGGTTTTAAAGGACACCCTGCACACCAAGCAAATATATGCCACGTTTTTGGGTCATAGCTCTTTTAGAAGCATGTTGTCGGTGCAAAATTACTATTTTATGCCGGTCTGTGTTATTGGTGGCATTTTTCATAAATTTGGCTAAAGAAATGAGAACAATGTAATGTATTTTTGCAGCAGGTCACTGCTAACAAATTGCTCAAAGCTACAATTTCAAATGTTTTTTTCTAAGTTGTCTGTTATGTGTGGACACATAACTGGTCCATCACAGTCAGTTAGGTATCTTTCTATGCTTGAGTAATGCAGAGAACAAACAAACATACAAACAAAAATAATCAGGTACAAGGACTCGACTAATAGTGAATGAAAAAGCAGCTAAAGTCCAAAGAAAGACCTTCAGGAAGCCTGTTGAACTACTGCTCAAGACCACTTAAAACATGTCCAAAAAGTCTGGTGGAACTTTTGCACAGTACCTTATTTTCTTTTCAGCTCAATTCAGTTTAGCTTTATTCATATACCTCTTATTCACAACAACAGTCACCTCAAGGTGGTGTCTGAAAGGACAATTGTTCTGCTTTAATCCTTTTCGGCCTTCACAGAATGTCCATTATTCCCCCTGCATGTGAGGACAAAGACATTTTTCACATCGACAGCAGGTCCTCCTCATTGTTTGCTGTGAAGGAGAGAACAACACTAAATTATTGACAGTGTGAAAATGTCACAGACGTTCCTATATTACTGGGTCATTGTGAGCATAAAAAATGTTGTTTCTACAAACTTTGTAAAGAACAGTGTACATGAATGAGCTCCATCACAGTGGTTTGAAGCATTTCTAAATTTGAATTGGCAGCTTGAAAGAGTAAAAAGGTTCAAACTGAGCATAAAAGGTCAAATCTACAGATGGCAGGTTGTGTTCTGGATCCACAGGTGGACAGAAATTACTACCTTTATGTGTTGGCATTTAGATTTAGAGAATGCAACAACATCACCAGCCTCCAACCCCACCCCAGTGTAGTAATTGTAAACATTTACATAGTTTGAACCATAGATACCTCCATACAAATAATCACAGAGCGCACAGAAAAGATAAGTGTTTGCAGTATAGTATTTTACTGGGTAAAAGGGGACAAAACTGCCCCCAAGTGACCAAAGTGGTACAAAGCAAGGAGAAGGGAAAATCTGATTAATCAAAAAAATCAAAGACAGACAGTGGAATACTTAAAAAAGTAACCAACCAAGAGCTTTTGATTTAGGGTATTTATTTTTATTTATATTTATTTAGGTTTTTATTTCATTCCATATAATAATAATTCACCACAATTAATGGAAAATCTGTTATTTTGGTTATTTATTGGAGTTTGGCATATATAAGTAGCTTCTTCCTCACACTAATCATTTTCCCCTTTTGTTAAAAAGTTGCTTAAAGCTGCATCATATCCATCGAAGAAGTGGTAGTTCTCTATACTTACTTGAATTCTCATGTGCATATACTGTCTACTGTTTACAAGAGCCTTTCAAATATGAGCTATGGAGACTACCATCACCTGTCAAGGCAAACAATTTGATTGGGGTCAAGTTTATCCAGTAAATGGCAATATAACCACTATAGTTCTTTCACATTGTCCCCCCAAAAGCCAGAGGGTTGAATTTGAGAAGCAAAGTGTGCATAGTCTTTTCACACTGTAAAAGCTCTATTCTGTTGCCCCCAATGCTCTCAGCTCCAGATTTTACAGCACCACTAACTGGAGGTTGATGTAAATGTTACTGGAGCTGGTGCTCTTTTGTTTCAGGGAGAATAAGTCATGGAATTTAATGTCTTATATTCTCATATAACAAGTTCTCTGCAGCCCAGTAGTATAGCTAAAATAAATAAATAAAATGCATCTAACATGTAACTGTTTTGCTTATGTGTGTGTGTGTGTGTGTGGGGGGGGGGGGGGGGGGGGGGGGGTTGTTTTGTTTTTTGCATTTGTGTTGGAGGAACTGTCCCTGATTTTGCATTTCATTTGTGCACTACACAGCTGGTATGAATGTGGAATTCAGTGAATGAATCAGCTTAACTTCAAATTCATCTCTGCTACCCTTTATGTAACCAAACTCTGACCATGATCACTAGAGCCACTGTGCACTCACACATTGTTCTTGGTTTAAATCCATCACAGTACAGCAAACTGACCTGTTTATTCTGCATTAACCTGCAGAGTATTTTCATGCAATTTTTAAATAAACCAATTAGTCTACCTCAGTTGTTTTTTGTTGTTGTTTTTTTTTGTAGCATGTTTCACAACACGAAAAAACACAATTGCACATATACAGACCCGGTATCTGATTTAAAAACATGAGGACTTACATGTAAACTTTACATTTCCAGTTTATCAAACGCCACTGAGCAGTCCTTAGCTTTAAATCTAAGCTCTCTTCTTCCTTTCTAGTCCTGGCTTTTTTTAAAAATATCTCCCTTCATTTCTGAGTGAACTTAACTCTTTTTCTTTTCTCTCCCTGTGAAATACAGCAGCTGGACCTTTGCATTCAAAATGTCCTGACACAAAAAAATTACACACTTTATGCTCACTCTTCTTCTGCATGGCTAGCTATATGCTGAAGTACCACAACTTATCGACACCCAAAATCATTCCAGTGTAGTGCCAAAACAAACAAACAAAACAAATAAATAAAAACATGCCCACTTTAGCCCCTCACTATGGCACATGGTTTTGCTTCTTTCATCTGTTTTTATGTGACATCCTCTGGTGACTAATAAACAAACAAGATTGCCTTTCATGTTTTATTGCTTATTAAAAACATTATTATTACTATTATTACTATTACTATTATTACCATTATTATTATTATGAAGCATCATTATTATTAAAAATTATGTTTGTTGTTTCATTTTCGTATTAACCAGTCCAATAACAGTCAGAATAGTAATATTTAAAAAGCCTATTTCATTGATACACTTTGGTTGGTAACAATCTTTTAAAAAGACATCAGCTGGACGATGGTTTTAAGAAAAAATTCTTTTGCCTTAAGGCAAATCTGTGAAGGGTAAAGACCCCTTAAGGCCAGAAACCCACCAGGAAAGTGCTGAACAGCGTCGGTTTTCCGTAACTACTACACAGCGAGAGGACTTGCCCCCTGCTGACCATTAGGAGGAATGCATGTTTAAGGCACCTTAGCACTGGCTTACCTTCTTGCATGTTTTGTTACATGCAAGTATTGAGCTTTTTAACCCCCTTCTTTATGCCGTGGCTTCTTCAGATATAGACTTAGCGTATAACTAAAACAAAAACTCTATAACCATTTACAGAATAAAACCCAACTTATTACATCATATTCAATATTCTTTTTATTTGTAACCTTGTTGTAACCTATGTTGTAACCTGTGTATTAGAGTTTCCTGTTGATGAACTTTACATACATTCTTAGTTAAATAGCTTGTAAAAAGTCAAAAACGCTGCCATATGACAACAGCAGAACAGAGCACGGAGACAATGAATAACAGAATAAGTGATCTAATGTGGAAATTTGTTTTCAGTCCTAGGTTGAGGCGGAGCTTCTGTAATCTTTCCGAGGCCCACACACAAGCCAAAGCCCTGCCGTTACCATAGCAACGACTCGCGGAGATGCCACGAACGAATCGCAATTGGTCACCTCGGATCGTTGTTCCGTCCCAACCTCCCCTATGATTTGTTTCATGTATTGTCTGTCTTAGAAGCTGCAACATGATTGGCTAGCTTCTAGATTCGAGGCCCGCCTCGGTGAGTAAGCGCTCCCAGCTGCACACACGTCGGGAAGAGTCGTGCTGACGACGTTGTACGATAGAGCGAAAGCTTAGTTGTTTTCAGGAGTAAAAAAGTTAATCTGCTGTTGACTGTTTTTGGAGTAGTACGCTTACTTGGAAATTCACAAAGTGGTGGGAAAGTTGGGAGACATGTAGAGACTTTTTGGTCGCAGGTATTATAGCTTGACGATGGAGGAACCAGCGATAAGGCAAGTATTTAATGTTAGCCAAATTAACGCTTTTTTGGGGGGGGATATTTTTTGTTTTGTTTGCATTGGGATAAAATTTACTTTTTAAAATGGCGACTTAAGCTAAGAGTCGTGTTCCAAGAGTGCGGTGGTGTATGAGAAGTGTGTCTAAACGTGCCTGAGTGTAATAAAATGCTGACATGAATCTTTGCAGAGAGTTTGAGATGTCCCTGTCAGACGGTCCTTCTGACGACGACGACGAATTCCCGTCGACTTTACCCACAGATGGCAGCCACAGTGGGAGCATCCGCAAGGTCAGACAACCACACTCTTGCACTTATTTCAAATCGACAAAAATTACTGGATAAGTAAAATTAGAATACAGTCCACGTGATGATGCTGTGTGGCTTCACTTGGGGATCTTATTGGACCTGTAACTAAAACCAGGGGCGATTCTAGGATCAGAGCTTTAGGGGTGCTGAGCACCCAGAGAGCTGCCCAGCCAGGCAAGATAAACTTTACTCGTCACAATGAGACTTCTTCCCTGTCTCTGTCAGTCCCTGCATCCTTAAATGTCTCCAGTTGTCCCGAGTTCTCTCTGACTGTCTCCTTGGTGCATTTAAACCCCTGTTCCTCCCTGTCCTCGTCGTCTGTTGTCCATCTCTGTGACAGTCTGCAAATTTCTGTATTAAATCATAAGAAATCCCAAATTCATCAGTTCATCTCTGTCAGTCCCAATTTTAGTCTCCCCAATCAATGATAATGTTATGTTGGAATGTTGTTAAAGAAGGTCAAAAAATGTTTCAACCCAGTTTGTTTGGAAGAGTCTGTATAGCAGCTTTAATATAGGGAGAACACAACTTCCAGATCGTATGAGTGAAATTAGGTGTTTTTTTTGTCAGTTTAACAGTTTCTGTTTTGCCTGTCACTGTTCCCTGTCTGTTTTCTTACCTGGTTCTTCCTGACCTTGTACTTTCTCCTCATGTTCCCCTCTTTCCTCTCTCCCTCTTTGGACTGACAATCATACACAAATAGATTGTATTCAATTAGATGAAAAAATTACATTAATATGAAAAAAAAAATACTATTAAGATCACTAATAAAAACGTCCTCTCTCAGTGTACTTTGAACCAAAAGGCAAATAACCAAACCACATGTACATCTAATAAAAGATATAAATATTGAAACACTGATCCAACATTATTCTTGATTGACAGATCATTTGATCTTATACTTTTACCTGAATGTGGCTCCTTTTTTTGAAAAAACTTCCTAATATCCATTATGAACCTGGCTGTCTCTCTGTACACAAACACACACACACACACTATCTATACTTTTGTTTTTAAACTATTACGTCTCAGGCAAGTCCTGTATGGTTTTTATATTTTTAGTAGTGTGTCACACAAACCGCAAATATTGTCAAAAAAATTAAGAAATCATTGGGGGTGCTTTGATCATTTGTTTTTAGACCAAAAATGGGCTAAAATCGCCCCTGACTAAAAACTAAAAAACATGAAACCTGAATGTCATTGATGATCATGTCTAAATTGGAAAATGGAAACTTTAACTTAGCTTGGGAACAAAGAAAGTTAGCAGCAGGAATAATACCCACATGATAATACCCACATGGTAAAAAAAAGCACATTTTTCTGCTGACCACATTTTCTGAGTTTTGACATAGTGGCCATCCCAATACAGCAGAGAAGGGCTGAACTGATCCAGTTCTTTATACATATACCTTGGCTTCAGGGTCATGTTCATAGAGTGCTGATCTTATACCACTGTTAAATTATCAGTCCGTAATTTACGGTGTGACATCACGATCCCCTGAAACATTGCTTTCCTGACATTGTTAAATAAAATGCAACAGATAAGTAAATCACAGAATATACACTTGCCAAACTGTTAATTGTTGTTTTTACCAATAAAATAATAAATGATGATATATAATTTATGCGAATATATAATTTAGGTGGGTAGTCTTTTTTTCAGTCTTTGTAACCTTCCCTGCCGTGGGAGATCAGGTCACATAGGCACTGGAGGGTTACTTGATGTGCGCATGTTAAACAAACTCCTTTACTGTAAAGAGATATATGAAGAAAAAGAGAGAGACAAACATAACAACCATATACTGTAGATGTTCCTGGAAGAGGGATACAGAAGATGATGGAAGGAGTAGTAGGGCATAAGAAAAAGGGAGTATTCAGCTTGTTTACAGTTCAGCTCCGCCATCTGTCATGTAACTGTACATTTGTTTACCTCAGAGTGTGAAAGTGTGCTGTACTGTATGACACATGTCTGGTTTTAGTGAGCATGCAAATTACCAGCTGTGAGGTAGTTCTTAAAGTAATGTGAGCAAATTGCCTCTGTTGAAGCAAGATTTTAAAAAGCTGTTAAATCTTCAAACACATGTACAGATCCTGTTAAAGTTTTTTTTTTATCTTCTGAGAGAATGTATGTCCGCTGCTTTATTGTGGCACAGTATTATCATGTTAAGCAGCCACAATGACCTTCACATGTTGTCACATCCATCATCTATCATCATCATCCCTATACAGGGTTTGTAGTGTGAAGTAATTCTTTCAGACTGCTCTCAACTGGCAGTAATAACATGCCATGGTGCCATGGTAAAACTGGGGTTAGTGTCATGTGAAAACAGGAAGGCTTAAAAAAAGTAAAAAGTAATTTCTCACTGTGCCAAAGTCTGTTTGAGATTTATTTTCAATATATCAAATCTTATCCCCGCTGTGGCTGTGTCTCTTACAGTTTCTTTTTTTAAGCGTGTTTTTGGACAGGATAATTTCCATCGGGGAAAACATTAGTTAGCTGGTTGTAAGTCTGCCAGCTGCTTCCAGTACGTCTTACTCAGATCATACAGCATGAAGTAATGTTGTCACATTTTCACAGCTGTTCTGTGTTTTCTTGGGCAGACTGCCAAAATATATTAACAGCCACCAAGTATATTTGGTAGTCTAGTGTAGCTGTCTTTTTTTTTTTTTTTTAATTTTAGGTTTTTTAGCAGCTTCCATGATGGATTTACTGGTACAACATCAGTTTGCTCCGGTTTTGGAAATTCATTAACTCAACCAGCCCTGACCCTTCCACTTTGTGTTTCCCTACTGCTCGATATCATTCAGCTTCCTCTCCAGACTCCATTGTTTCTCATACAGAGACTTGATAATGATATCAGTGGAAGTTCACGTGCCTTTACCATCGTGTTTCTTTACAGTCTGGTCCACTTGCCAGTTTCTTTTGTGGCTATCTTTGATATTAGTCAGCTGCTTGAGTTTCTCATCCTGTAGTCCACTGGATGGTTTTAAACTGGTGTCTGGAAGTATCTGTGTTGTGCTCTAGAGCAGCATTCCCCAACTTTTTTGCTCCACGGACTGGTTTATGTCCGACAATATTTCCACGGACCGGCCTTTAAGGTGTCGCGGATAAATACAAGATAAATAAAACCATTACTGGTACCAAAAAAATTAGAAGATTTATTCATAACACAATGGAAAGACCCAGGGAAACCGAGTTAACTAAAAACCAGTAAAACCCCTGAAAACCATAAATTTCACACCCGAGCCTCAACTCGGTACCGGTACTGGTCCGTGGCCCGGGGGGTTGGGGACCGCTGCTCTAGAGATCCAACATGAGGTGGGTAGTTGGTTAAGATACGGTTGTGAGGACTTTTAGCTGTTGTTTGGATTCTGCCAGAGGAAACTGTTTATAGTGCTCTGTTGTTTATTTTTCAAGAAGTACTTTTTATTGTTTAGTATGCTTTTCCCACCTTTTGAGTGAACATACACATGTTATATAAACACAAGTGCAACTGCTTTCCAACACTGCTTCCACCACAAACCGGTGGAACTGCTTACATGGTGGTTTCTGTCATGGTCTCATAACCTTTACACCCTTATAACATACAACATAATTTATGCTATTGCTTGGAAAAAGGTTTGCTTTCTTGCCGGTGAGTAGATTAATTAAAATAGTCTAATTCTGTGGGAAATGCAACTTTTGTAATTGGTCATTCAGTAATTCTTTTACCTCCTCTATTTCTTTATTTCATCTGCAGGGCTGTGATCCTTTGGCTCAGACTCAGCGCAGTAAGCTGCAGCATCGACGGGCTCGCATCAACCAGCAGATCAACAAGGAGATGCGTATGAGAACTGGAGCGGAGAACCTGTTCAGGTGAGACACTGCGACGAATCAGAACATTGCGTGCACAATTTTTATTTTATTTTTAATTACTTTTCTGTTGTGATGTTACATAAGGGCAGCACGGTTGTGCAGTGGTTAGCACTGCTGCCTCACAGCAAGAAGGACCTGAGTTTGAATCTATCGTGTGTGTGGAGTTTGCATGTTTCTCTCCAGGAACTTTAGCTTCCTCCCATAGGTAGGGTGGTTGCAACCTGATATCACAATAAAGCGTGAAATAGACACGCCGGTCCATGGTGTCCATTTCACGTACATGCACACAGAAGTTGCAGTAACAGCAGAGGAAGATATTTTATTTCAAGCCAACATGAAAATAATCATGGAAAAGCATTTAAACAGACATTATTAACATTGACAGTTATATGTATATACATATTAGCTGCCTAGCTTAATCAGTTTTGATGATTAAGGACCCTGGAATGTATTTCATACATTTTTCTCACTACCGACTTCGTGGCTTTAAATAGATTATTTCCTCCTTCTGGTAATGCAACATCTGCATGCGTGTCTGTTTCACAGTTTGGAGAGGCCAAAATGGACACGAATCTTCTTGGAAATAAGTGATGCAGTGCTGTAGTGTTGAGCTGCTTTTCTAATCCCATGGGTAAAAAATTGTGAAGCTTTGTGTTTGTCAGCTTTATCACAGTTGCTTTAAATATAATGTATATTCACTCGTCACACGCCAACTTTTTCTGTGTGATTTTGTGAGAAATGCCATTCAGGTGCCATCTGTGTTGTCATCTTTGTTGGTTGCCTCACATTTTTGGTTCAGTCAGTTGATGGGAAAAGGTCAGAGATCACTCCCATCCTAAAGAAACACACACACCAGCACCACCCAATTTTACAGCTCTGTTTGTGTTCACTGTGCGTGAACATGGCTGTTTATGTGCTTGTGCTGGTTTATCTCCTCCCTGTTGTGCAAATTTTTGCTTTTTTTGTATTAATGCTTCTTTCAAACAAAACAGTGAGTGAACACTGCATACTTTGGCAGCATGAGCACCACTGAAGCTAATCTCCCAACTCTCTGAACTGCTGGCCCTGTGTCTTGAAGCAGCCAGTTGTCATTCACACAAACCAGAGAGTTTTAATGGTGAGGAAAGTGGACGAAGTTAAAAATGAAATGTTCACATAGCATCAAGGTCTTGTCTCTGAGGACATTGGCATCATCTTTGTCTAGTGTCTCTCCATTGCTCTCTTCTATGTTCTGTCTCCTCAACTCATTCTCAACATGTCCATGTTTATTGCCCACTCAGGTAAATTAGTACGGAGCCTCAGAGTATATGTATGAAGTATGTGGATACATTTGCTCTAAACCTCTGCCGTGGCAGTCTTTGAATGTTTAAAGTATGAGCAGACCGTTGTGCAAAAGTCTCTGGAAAGACATGGGACATGCTGCTGCTCCAGCACTATTCGGGAGGAGGAGTAGGAGGAGCCACTTAATTAAAGCAAAGAGCTCCTTTCTGCTTCCTCAGTGGTGCCGCATTAAAATCTAATCTAATGAAACTAACAATGTTTTTAATTTAAGACAGACTCACTGTTGTCTCAGGACTTGTTTTTGCAACAACTGATAACGTTGAAAAAAATCTTTCTTTTTTATTTACTCTGTACTCTCTGTATTATTTTATTGTATTATTACGATGCTTCAAAATGCTCCCAAAAGTTAGTTAGTGTAGAAAACCACAGTTGATATGAGATTAATAAATTACTCTTTTGATGATCTGTCATTCTATTTGCAAATTCTTATTTCATAGTCAAGCCAGTTTGAGTGGCCTGACTGCAGTGGCTGTTGCTGTTTTGTTTTCTAAATGTTTTAAATGATGAAACAGTCCTTAAAGTAATTACTGTGTAACAGGGTGTTAAGTTCTTTTTATTTGTCTTTTCAATGTTTCCCTAGCTCCACATTTGACCTGATTTAGGCTCTTATCCCTAAAGGTGATGACTCAGTTTGCTGGATATAAAACAAGCACTCCCTCCCGTTCTATTGGGACGCTCTGTCACATAGACAAAGACCCCCACACAGCCCGTCAGCCTGTAATCAGCTAGCTTTGTGTCTGCCCCCAGCCTGTTCCCATGCAGAGATTCCCAGTGGTGCTCTGGCAAGCTCATCCCCCACTTATTTGTCTGGTGCTGTCAGACCTTTTTTTCTGTCCTTCTTTTTCCAGTCAAGTGGAACACATAGACACATACACACACACAAAAAACATGTAGCTTTCACTTGCACTTCACTTGTTGTGAAACTGGGTCATGGTATTAGTGCTGGTGTGTGGGAGTCGATGTTTTTGTGTGTTTGTGTGTAGGGGGTTTGGGATGCTAATTAAATACAGGGGAGGGGGTGTCACTAATCAGTGTTTGTGATTGGCTAATGAAGACATGTTCTGTGCTGCATGTAGGAGTTCAACTGAGGGACTGTAATGTTGTTTAAACATCATCCCAGCACAGGGGTCCATGCAGACCCCAGAGGTATTTTATTTTTCTTATCTCACAGGTGCTTCTTTTCTATTGTTCAGTTTTTGAATGACTTTGTCGATCAGTTTGTTCTTAATGATATCAGAACATTGTTTTCTGTTTCTGCTTTGGTTAGTACTTTTAAAAAATTAAAATGTGTTATGGCCACAGGAAAAAAAAAATTCTAACATTTAAACTTCTCTGATTCTTCATGTCATAAGCAAGAAATACTTGTGTTTCCCTTCCAGAGCTGCAGCATGTTGTGTGTGTAAGTGGATGTGTGTGAAGGGGATATTTGGCAGCCTGTTTAATGCTGACTAATCAGATTGGCCCTGGCTTGATCCTACATATAGGTGTGTGTGTGTGTGAGACTGGGAAAGGCAGTGACAGATGAGGAGAGAGGTGAAGCTAAAGTGGTCTAACTGGAAAGCTTAACCTGATTTAAGTCCTCAAAAGTGAGCTTCAGTTGTGTGTTTGAACTGAGATTGGTCATGTGTTAAAGGATAACATAGAAAAAGCACCACAAATATTTCAAATTCAGAGTGATGTGAGTGTTCTGGTAACAGGTATATGCAACTGAAGATGAAGTGCTATTTCAAGATAAACACTTGTTTTTTTTTTAGCTCTTTACCAGTCAGCCTAAAAGGCTGATGGGGTGTTGTAGTCATCCCTCCAGGTGGACAGATGGGCAGCTGGGCAGGCCGGACACCTAAGTTTTTGATAACTCAAGAAGGAAGTCACCTAGGATTTTCAAATGCCATAGGTGCATCTACCAAAAATCTCGGATGAGTTTGTGTCTTAGTGACCTCAACCTAAAGGTCAAAGGTGAGGGGTAGTTTTCTGAAAAGCTTGTGAATGTGATAACTCAACAACAAGGCGACGTAGGAGCTACAAATTGATATCATAGGTGTATCTCCTAGAAATCTCGGAGGATTTTGAATCCCGGTGACCTTGACCTCAAAGTCAAGGTCAGAGGTCAAGTTTTCTGAATTTTTTTTGAATAAGATAACTCCAGAATGCGACAGTGTATTCAATGTCATACCACAGGTGCATCTACTGAAAATCTTGGATGAGTTCGAATCTCAGTGACCTCACTGTCAAGGCAGGGCTCTAGACTAACTTTTTGACATGGGCGCACCGGTGCGCCTAACTTTTTAAAGTTAGGCGCGCCGGCACAAAAGTTAGGCGCACTCAAATTTTTCAACCGCATTGCTTAACACCACAGTTTTACATGTGCACTTTTTTGGGGGGGAAGTTGCAGTCCATACAGACAATATTCATTTCTAAATTAATAACTAACAAACTTGTGCTTAAAGTGCTTTGTCAATATTGTAGAAAATGTTAAACTTAATCATCATCTTGGCTCCTCTGACGACCTGTTTGCTGTTGCATGCTGCTAAAAGGCAGTGGGGAGAGGGGACAGTTGGGCCATGCATTTATTGCAGCATATAATGTGTTTTCTGGATACACTGCTGTTTTTTCAGCATTCAAAGATTGATGGCACCGTGTCAGAGCTGGCTATGAATTTCAGACGGATCAGGCCTTAACTCAACAAAAAAGTTATCAATCGTTTTTTTCATCTTTTCTTATTACCCACAGCTACATCCACTTCTGTCAGGCCTAGGCTGCTCACTAGGGCTGGGTATCATCACTGATTTCTATAATCCATTCGATTCCGGTTCTCAAAGTCCTGATTCGATTCAATTTAGCCTCAGACAGTCAGAAATATTATAATTCTGATTATTTTCAGTTCTGATACATGTGAGACTTCATCAGAATTGTGAACATCACAGCAGATGCCTTTGTGTGAAAGTAACTGAGAATAAAACACAGAAAAACATGAAGGAGATTTTCCTGGTCTGGCGTTTTATAGCAGATAACCTTAAAAATATTCTGCAATATTCTGCAATTTTGCATAATTTTAAAAAGTTTAAATTTCTTCAGTATTGAACAGCAGAAACTAGTCTTTCTTGTCCGAGGTCATTTAAGTGAAAAAAAGGAAAGAAAAAGACAGCGGCCGACAGCGCTGTAAACAACGGTAGACTGGTGGGTAATAAGCGAATGAATAATGCAGAAAACAGAGATTTGACACGGGAAACTGTTCTTGAAGTACACACAGAGAGCTGTGCATGAAGTGTAATTTTTTATCGTAGTGGAAGCAAAACAGCAAAAGTCAGAGGGAATTCATGACGACATTGATCAAATGTGAAACGTAGTTTGCTGCTTCTTTTGCTGCTGGCTCGGTGAATTTTGGTTGGAGAGACAAAACCTGCAGCTCAGAATCAGCGCAAAAAAACGTAAACACAGCGCGGACCCGACGCATCAGAATTGGTGAGCCCTGACGGCATGTCCGTCTACGTGCTGTCGGGTGAGAAAGCAGAGAAAGACAAAGCTGATTCTGATGCGTCGGGTCCGCTCTGTGCTTACGTCTTTGTGTGGAATCCGTGTACCTGCTCTCATTTGCTGTTTGGTGGTTGTTGAAATAGTTTTGTGAGCTTTAATCTGAGAATCTGGCGTTTCTGGCAAAACACGGTTATATTTAAAAGTCAATTCAGGATTTAATGAATCGATATCACTTTATTCAAGCTACTCACCTCTCTCTATCCACCTGCACTTTCAACTGGACCACGGTCAATCAGAGAGGTACCGCCCCTGACTATCTCTGATTGGTTTAGTCCACGACAGTGGCATAATGTGTCTGTTGTTGACCACACGGAGAGTTGCAGAGATTTTTTTTTGTTGTTGTTACCCGAACAGTTGGTCGCACTGGTGCGACCAAATATTTTTTTTAGTCGCACCACTGAAAAATTTGGTCGCATTTGCGACCAAATTGGTCGCACTCTAGAGCCCTGTCTCAAGGTCAGAGTAAGTTTTCTGAAAGTCTTGTGAAATCGATAACTTGAAAACAAGGCGACATGGATTTTGTAGAAACATCTCCAAAACTGACACCAGAACTCCCGCTAAAAACAGAAACGGGTTGGATAGATGGGCCAGAGGAAATGTAAGTAAATTTGATGTTGCAGGCCTTTATTTTTTCAGTTCATCTAAACTCAATCATTTCTTCCACATTTCTGTGAATTTGACACAGTGCCATTTTGATGCATTTCTCTACTTCATGGATAGAAATTCTTTCTGACTGCAAAGTCCCAATAATTTTGTGCACTGTTCAGGACCAATAATAATGGAATTCTCTACCACTTTTCTGAACAACAACAGTAAACTAGTGATGCTTCAGATTTCCGGGAACATTGTGTACCCCATAGAAGTATGAGCTGGCCTTAGTCATCGACCCTCTCATTGTTTTTGGGGGGTGAACCAGAGAAAGTGAATGAACAGTGGTTGACAGAGGGAGGAGAAGGTGGGGAGTGCTGCATAAATTAAAGAGAGACTTTTTATGCCTTCACCCCATCCTGAATTTATGTTCTCAGAAAAGTTTGCTGCATCCACTAATACTGAACTGGCAAGTCAGTTTTTAGCTGTGTTGTTTTAGTTGTGATACTGGGCTCTACGACAAAGCAGATTAGGAATCAGCCCAAGTACTGTTTTTAGAAAGCCCACAAAGAAGTTTTGAGAACTGAAAAAAAAAGAAACCTGGACATCTTTGTGTTTTATTCTGCAGGGCGACAACCAACAACAAGGTGAAGGAGACGGTGGCTCTAGAGCTCAGTTTTGTCAACTCCAACCTGCAGCTGCTCAAAGAGGAACTGGAGGAACTTAACAGCAGCATGGACGTCTACCAGACAGACAGGTGCACAAATGCATGCAAATTTGTCCCATTAATTCCGGGCCATGCTTGTTAGAGTAATGATCATTATTATTGGGGAAAAAAAATCCATTATATTTTTGTAGTGACACTGGCACTGGGTGTATAACCTCCTTGTACTTAGATATTTTTGGTGACCAGTTTATGTGTTGGTCCTTAGAAATGTTATCTTTGTTTTTTAATAATAGGATGGGGTTTAAGTTAAAGTTGGGTTTCAGTCACATTTATTTTAAGAGACTAAAGGAAAAAAGCATCCACATATGTGTCATGCAGTCTGTCACATCCATAAGATTTTTGCCTCCACGCCTCCGTATCGTGGGAGGGAAAAAAAACCCTGATTAGAGTATAGTCAATAACCCTGTGGTGTCTGTGTGCACATTTGTTGTTATTGTGAATGACAGTAGGTAACTGTGGGGGGTGACAGGCTTACTGCTTGGCTTTAGCTTTGCTGATTAGCAGGATGAAGCACTGAGAATAGTGCTCGCCGGTTTTGAAAACAAGCAGATGGGAGCAGCAGTCATTGTTGAAACCTAAAATATCTCTGTTAATTTCTTTTTGCAGTGAGGCTGTCAATGTTCCAATGATCCCACTTGGCTTAAAAGAAACCAAAGAGGTGGATGTCACTGTTGCTATCAAGGTGAAGTCAGCATCTGTCTACGTCCTTCTCTTTATTTATCCAGTTTGTTGTTCTTTTCAAGAAAAACTTGTGTTTGAGTGAAAAATTATTGCAGTAAATGTATTCTAATAAAAGTTACTGAATCAATGTTTTTAAGCTTATTTTACAAGCAGTGTTTATATTTTTATGCTAATTTACATTAGTTCTTTTCATTACTTGTTCATTACTAAACATTTGACACAGATGGGTAGTTTGATGAAATATCATATTTTTGTGCTTATTTGCTTTCCTTTTTTTCAGGTAGTATGGAAGAATAACCAAAATCATCTTCATGTGGACACGTGAAGATAATTTTTTTGTCACCGTGTCTCTGTCTGCCTTCACAGGACTTCATATGTGAGCACTATGGGGAGGACAGCTTTCTCTATGACAAGGAAATCAAAGAGCTTATGGAACTTAGACAGGTTAATAAATTCAGTTTGATCCAGAGTAAACATTATGCTCATTCAGTCCCAGTTCTGTTTGTAGGAAGCTGTTGGTAGAAACCCAGAGTGTGCCTCTAATAATGGGTAGAAAAACTAGTGGAATGAAAAGTGTTGATTTACTTAAAGTTGATCTCTCTTTTAGGCTGTAGCTGATATTAAATGAGTGTTAACATTTAGTTTATTGATGATTCAATCAGGCCATGCGTACACCCAGTCGAAACCAGGCCGGTCTGGAGCTGCTAATGGAGTACTACAATCAGCTGTACTACCTGGATCAACGTTTCTTCTCTGCTCAGAAGAATCTGGGTGTCCATTTCCACTGGTATTATATGATAGCAAAAAGAACTGTTTTTTTAAATGTGCACTTTAGCTGTGTTGTTACTACATCCTGATGCCTTACTGCTGCTCTCTCTTTCAGGAGAAAATCGAAGCATTCAATAGTTGTTTTCCAGGGACAGATTTACAGTGGCTTGCAAAAGTATTCGGCCCCCTTGAACTTTCCCACATTTTGTCACATTACAGCCACAAACACGAATCAATTTTATTGGAATTCCAGGTGAAAGACCAATACAAAGTGGTGTACACGTGAGAAGTGGAACGAAAATCATACATGATTCCAAACATTTTTTACAAATAAATAACTGCAAAGTGGGGTGTGCGTAATTATTCAGCCCCCTGAGTCAATACTTTGTAGAACCACCTTTTGCTGCAATTACAGCTGCCAGTCTTTTAGGGTATGTCTCTACCAGCTTTGCACATCTACAGACTGAAATCCTTGCCCATTCTTCTTTCCAAAACAGCTCCAGCTCAGTCAGATTAGATGGACAGCGTTTGTGAACAGCAGTTTTCAGATCTTGCCACAGATTCTCGATTGGATTTAGATCTGGACTTTGACTGGGCCATTCTAACACATGGATATGTTTTGTTTTAAACCATTCCATTGTTGCCCTGGCTTTATGTTTAGGGTCGTTGTCCTGCTGGAAGGTGAACCTCTGCCCCAGTCTCAAGTCTTTTGCAGACTCCAAGAGGTTTTCTTCCAAGATTGCTCTGTATTTGGCTCCATCCATCTTTCCATCAACTCTGACCAGCTTCCCTGTCCCTGCTGAAGAGAAGCACCCCCAGAGCATGATGCTGCCACCACCATACTTGACAGTGGGGATGGTGTGTTCAGAGTGATGTGCAGTGTTAGTTTTCCGCCACACATAGCGTTTTGCATTTTGGCCAAAAAGTTCCATTTTGGTCTCATCTGACCAGAGCACCTTCTTCCACATGTTTGCTGTGTCCCCCACATGGCTTGTGGCAAACTGCAAACGAGACTTCTTATGGTTTTCTGTTAACAATGGCTTTCTTCTTGCCACTCTTCCATAAAGGCCAACTTTGTGCAGTGCACGACTAATAGTTGTCCTATGGACAGATTCCCCCACCTGAGCTGTAGATCTCTGCAGCTCGTCCAGAGTCACCATGGGCCTCTTGGCTCCATTTCTGATCAGCGCTCCCCTTGTTCGGCCTGTGAGTTTAGGTGGACGGCCTTGTCTTGGTAGGTTTACAGTTGTGCCATACTCCTTCCATTTCTGGATGATGGCTTGAACAGTGCTCCGTGGGATGTTCAAGGCTTGGGAAATCTTTTTGTAGCCTAAGCCTGCTTTAAATTTCTCAATAACTTTATCCCTGACCTGTCTGGTGTGTTCTTTGGACTTCATGGTGTTGTTGCTCCCAATATTCTCTTAGACAACCTCTGAGGCCGTCACAGGGCAGTTGTGGAGCTGTTTTGCAAAGAAGAATGAGCAAGGATTTCAGTCTCTAGATGTGCAAAGCTGGTAGAGACATACCCTAAAAGACTGGCAGCTGTAATTGCAGCAAAAGGTGGTTCTACAAAGTATTGACTCAGGGGGCTGAATAATTACGCACACCCCACTTTGCAGTTATTTATTTGTAAAAAATGTTTGAAATCATGTATGATTTTCGTTCCACTTCTCACGTGTACACCACTTTGTATTGGTCTTTCATGTGGAATTCCAATAACATTGATTCATGTTTGTGGCTTTAATGTGACAAAATGTGGAAAAGTTCAAGGGGGCCGAATGCTTTTGCAAGCCACTGTATGTAATGTGACCATAAAACCATTTCTCCAGAATTAAAATCTCATTTATGTTTCTAAGTGGTTGGCTACAAATTTTAGTTGAGCTTGAAGGCGCTAATTATGAAGCAGAGGATGGATGGCAGTGTCCCATTACATGATTGTAAAAAAGAATTTAAGCTTAATAGTAGATGAAGACACTTATGTTCTAGCAGCTTAAACTCTGGAGGGGCTTTGTTCATTGGTGGTTCCCTTTTCATTTGTCATTCAGGTATGACTCTCTGACTGGCGTTCCATCATGTCAGCGTGCGCTGGCCTTCGAGAAGGGAAGTGTGTTGTTCAACATCGGAGCCCTGTACACACAGATTGGAGCAAGACAGGACCGCTCCGCAACAGCTGGCATAGACCGAGCTATAGATGCTTTTCAGCGTGCTGCAGGTACCACAATGGCAAAATCATACATTAGAATACTTGATTTCTCGTTTTGTGAGCCTTCAAATAAGAGGGGCATGTTCTTTTACACAAAACAACACAATGCAATATACTCCTAGTGCTGGTCCCAAGTCCAGATAAACAGGGAGGGTTGCATCAGGAAGTGCACCTGGTGTAAAATCTTGGCCAGATCCAAGATGCAGATCATAAAAAATGAATTTTTCATATTGAATTTGTCATGGCCTGGGTTAACAATGACTGCATACTGTATAATGGATATATTGTGTAAAGGATTTTGAAGATGAAGCTTCCAGGCAGAAGGAAAAGAGGAAGACCTCAGAGGAGCAAAGAAGGACGTGCAGAGGGTTGCTGTGACAGAAGACAATGCTAGGGATAGGGCGAGATAGAGGCAGATGATCCACTGTGGCAATCCCTAAAAGGAGCAGCCAAAACAAGAAGATTGCCGATAATATAACAGATTTTTTTGTTGTTTATAATCAGCTATTGATGATTTTGAGGTAGCCAGTCCTGTAAATTTAAAGTTTTTGTTCAGTTGTTTTTATTATATACTTTTGATATAATAAGCATTGATATCAAAATGTTTGAATTCACATGGCTAATTGGTAATGTATTTATTGGTAATTTATTTATTTTTTTATGTGTAGGTGCATTTAATTATCTTAAAGAGAACTTTTCCAACGCTCCAAGTCTGGACATGAGTAGTCCATCACTCTGCATGCTGGTGCGGCTCATGCTTGCCCAGGTACAGGAGTGTGTGTTTGAGCGCATCACCCTGACCACACAGGACACGCACTTTACCTCCCAGCTCCGGCTGGCACAGGAGGCTGCACGGGTGAGTAAATACATATGTGCTTTGTTTGTGTTATTACCCTTGATGCCCTATGTTTAACTGTATACGCATGTGTGTTTTCTGTAGGTGTCAGATGTTTACTTGTTAGTGCAGCAGACTATGGCACAGCCTTTGATGAAGGACTATGTGCCATTTTCATGGGTGTCCATGGTTCAGGTAAAATCTGAACACTTCCGCGCTCTCTCCCACTACTACGCTGCTGTTGCACTCTGTGACCACATGTGTAAGTACAAAATTTACTTACATGTTCATTAGGGAGAGTTCATACTTCTTGTTTTATAGATAACCTTCTGCCTTGGCTATATTTTGAATTAAAGTAGTACACTTGTGTCTTTAAAAAGTCTTAAAATCAAGTTGAAGCTTAAACAACTTGTTACATACATGAGACACTTTTTGCTGCTAATTTATAAACAGACTGTAATGTAATATTTTTTATCAAACACTGATATTCTTGGCGGTGTGAGAGTGGTGTCAGACTGATCCAGCGGGCAGTGTGAAATGTTGTCATGTCTGTGCTTGTCATCTTGTCAGCAGTCTGTTAATGTCCAATGAGGCAAATTGATCAACAAAGCTGTTTTCCTCTGTCAATTATGGAGTACACCTCTTTCCTGTGTATCACCTATGCAGCATCAAAAGCACTGTGTTTTGAAGAAGAAAACTGACATTTCTAGTGATTTACCCAATAAACCTAACTTTATTGTATTCTTATTCAGAGATAATCCTCACTTAATTAGTGTTTCTAAACAGATCTTAGCTGTATACATTTTTCCATAGTGTTGGCAGGAGGGGAGGAAGAGGAGGAGGAAGCTGAGAAGGCCTTCCTTCAGTGCCATGCCAGTGTTCCTGCAGGGCCACAACTCAGCCAGGTTCTTCGAGATCCTGAAAAAAGACGAAAACTTGGTGAGTTTGTATTCATCACGTAGCTGCTATGAGCTGCTTTGTGCAAGCATCTTGAAAATGAACCAAAATGCTGATGTTGTAACTTAAATAGTTATATTCCCATTCTTTGAAACCTTTATGTTTTTTAATAATAATTTCTGTTTACATGAAGGTAAGGCCCACCTGCGGCGTGCTGTAATCAGACATGAGGAGGCCATGCGTGTCCACAGTCTGTGCAAGATCCTGAGAAAGATGGATATCCTGCAGGATGTGCTCTCTGTCACACACAAACGTTCCCTGGACAAATACTCAGAGCTGGATCGAGAGGATGACTTCGATGAAATTGCAGAGGCCCCAGAGATACAGTGTGAGTGTCACGTATAATGGTAAAATCAATGATTACATTTTCTGTTTGATTAAATCATAGTGACTAACTGGCTTCTTTACCAGCTCATACCCACCAGAAACCAGACATCGTTCCACCCAATTTCTCCACAGTCAAGGTTACTGATATCTTCCAAAGACTGGTAAGTCCCACAGGGAGAAAATAATACACACTTGGCAGATACCTACCCAGGTTAGGTAACCATTAAAAATTGTTTCCTGTTCTTATGCTCTAGGGTCCACTGTCAGTGTTCTGTGCGAGGGCTCGCTGGGGCCCGATGCGTGTGATCTGCCTGAATAAGAGAGAAGGAGGACTGGGGCTCACACTCAGAGGAGACTCTCCTGTCCTGGTGGCTGGAGTGGTACCTGGAGGCTGGGCAGAGGTGAGACAAACCCTGCACATCTAGAGAAGATTCTGTGAGAGGAAAAGATCTTCTCTTGTATTCTTGTAGTCTTATTTTTATTCTTAGTTTTTATCCTCTCAAAAGGAATTGATTTGCAGTTTGATTCTAAGATGTAAATATTTTAAGACCTGCTTTTCTGTCTACTTATTGTATTATTATGGGGTCTTACAATATAAAATACCTTGAGGTGACTGTTGTTGTGATTTGGCGCTGTATAAATACAGTTGAATTGAATTTGATAAAATAGTTAACTGCAAAAAACAGCCATTCATTTGTTATTTAGAAAAGAGTTGTGAAGGACATGAAGGAGACAAAATGCAATACACTTCCTTCTTTTGTCTCCTTCTTCATTGTGGGAATATATTGCGGGCCTGCATACTTGCATGAAAAAAACGAGATCAAAACATGTAATTAAGATGAACTAATGATGTATAACTGTTACATGGTGTGTTCAGGAGGCTGGACTGAGGGAAGGAGACTACATAGTAGCAGTGGATGGAAAGGACTGTAAGTGGGCCAAACATGGTGAGGTGGTCCACATGCTGAAGAGCTGCAGTGACAGAGAGGTGGAGATCAGTGTGGTCACATTACACTCACATGATACACAGGTAAGTATGTGTATGAGCTATGTACGGCATTCATAAGCATGTAGATTTGAGATAAACTTCCTTCGTAGAGACGTAGAGAACAATAAATTGCTGCAAAGCTTTTTGGTGGCATTTCTTTTTTTGTTGTCTTCCATGGATGTCTAGCCCTTTTCCAGCATGAGGGGTTGCTTTTTACCCCTCACCTATAAAACGCTGAAACAAGGGAATATGAGTGTTTGTCATTTGATTACATTTGAGCCATCTTTATACTAACCAAAGCCGTGCAGTACTTTATGTTCAGACCCTTGAATCAAAACTGAAAGTCTATTCTTTGATTCCTTAAATTGTGGAAATATCTGTGGGGTTTGGCTGCTGTTTCAGTGGTTGTGTACCTGTGTGTATGCTTTTTTGTTTGTTAGCAGGTGGAGAGGAGGGCAGTTATGCTGTCGCTGTGCAGCGACAAAGAAAACACTCGGCATCGTCTGCTGTCTGGGGCTAAAGGCCAGAGCTCCGCCTCTTTGCTGAACTGGAACAGGAAGAAAAAGAGGGAAGGCAGCACGATCACAAAGAGACTTGGAAGCGCTTTCAGTTTGTCGTTCGGAAGCATCCGAGACACTGAGGCCATGTACTAAGAGATGACTTCAGAGGAATCACTCAGGGAATCACAGCAGCGGAGCACACGGTACAAGTAAAGCAGACACAAAGAAACAGCCTCTCCTGAGTTGAGGAGGTAGGTGATGATGCAAAGCTGGGACAAAGGAAAAGTATAGTCAAGGAACAAGTGCTGTGCCAAGTTCTTCTTGCACACTCCAGCATATCCAACATCTTCGTCAGTTAATCACTGAAATATGATGTTTACTACTTTTACCCATTGTACAAAAGTGAATTTGAAGTATCACAGAATTGTGTTCTGGCATCTTTCGAACAGAGACTGCACAGTAGGTGAATCAGTAGTGGAAATATGTTTGTAATTTCTCACCTGAAGTCACTATTATGAAGGATCTGTTTGCAAATGCAAAAAAAAGCAGCACAATATGGTACTGCCCATATCCAAGATACTATGGCTTCACTTTTTGGGACTGTCTACATTGTACAGGCCTTGAACAGTGTCCCCAGTTCCTACACTGGGGTAACCTGACTTTGAATTTAAATTGTGTGTTTAGGAAGAATGTGGTGGCAATGTATATAAAGTCAAAGTGTGTGAGTAAATAGATGCTAATTTTCCACAGGGCCTGGCAAAGTTACATTTGTAGAATGTTAATGAGCTTTATGTCATATAAGTACAGTAGCTACAAAAATAAAAGCTCAAAAGTATAAAGGGAGCAAAATAACAGAACTGAGGCTTCTTCTTAATTAATTTCAAGGCTTTAGAAACATACATGCTTGCTGTGTTGAAGCTGACAGCTGTACAGTACCCTTCTTTATGGACACACTTTAAGTGTAAAAAGTGACTCTGTTCCGTTCTGTTGATACCAACAAATGATCACCCACACAGCCCATTTTGTTGTCTTGGTTTCCTCTGTGAGACAGGGTGCCACAGACTTTGATAATATACCTGTTTTTACACACAACCTGCAGGCATAGGATTTTTTAATAAATCGGTAGAAAGAATTGCACATGTGAATGTAGTCTAACACTAGACATTAACTAAATCAGACATGTAATGCTTTTTACCCTGTTGGCTCGCCACTATGGAGATTATGTCACAGTGTGACATTTGTTCAGGTGGCTGTCCAGTAAATTCACATAGAGTGAGTGAGTGGGTGTTATCAATCAGTATGAACAAATCTAAAGCAAACTGCTGTGAAAAAAGGAAAACTGTGGGATGGTTCAAGCATGATTTTCCTCAATTTTTTGGAATTGTTTGAAAACAAATATATTTTACTGAACTTTCAGCAAACAACTATGATCAACATCCCCTTCTAGTTAATAAATGCAAGGTTAACAGTGTTAGCAGGGCCCATTGTTCAAGCACTGCACAATTCTGCACAGCTGGCAAAGTTATTGGTAAGAATAAAGAAAAAAAAAACAGCTCAGAGTGTAGTGGTTTACACAAATTACTTTGGGGTTGTGTCAGAAGGGATATCTGGTGTAAAAACCTGCCAATGTGGTGCTACCCACTGTGATGATCCCTTGTAAATACAGCTGAAAGTAGCTTCTCTAAATGTTAATATTTGTTGAAGAAGATAAAGCAGAATTAGCAAGGAAGTACAAAATTTCTTGTACTATATTCTTGATGGGACCGAATAGACCAGCAGTCACCTGTGATTAACCACTGAAGGCCTCCAACTGTCAGTCTGTTCACTTCTGACAGAAAGCACATTCAGCTTTTAATAGATTAGGATTAATTTGGCCAGTCAGTTCAACCTGGATTTATTACTAAAAGTATCATGTTGGAATTAATCCTCAGATCATTTTTTTATGTTTAGTTTTATCATACCTAGGTGACTAAAAGCACTTGAACTTTGCTCTATTTTCTAATGTAGTTTTAGTATTTTGAATGCACTGTGACAAATATTTTGTAAATGTAGTTTCAGGTTTTACAATAATGACTATGATGTACTCACATTGAGAGGATGTGTGTTTGGATGTCAAATGTGATAAAGAGCGATCATGTAGGAAAAGCATGACATGAGGTGTGATTACACCAAAGTCCACTGTGTTTAACAATGTCCAACCACTGTACTGTATATTAGAAACAGCCAATGTTACATCTGTAGTTGTAGGACGATACTGAGAAAATGTTTCTTTCTTTAAATCAGTGCTGTTTGAACTTTTTGTAAAATTTTGATACAACTTGACGTAGCATTTTGTTCCAGCTTAAAATGAATGTTATTTGAGTTTGTCTGTGTTCACTGTAACATGACGGTCCATTGTCATGAGTGTGGAAAGCATGAGGGGACAAGAGCAAATTCAGTGTTTATCTGGGTCTTGTTTCGTCTAAAAAATCTTAAATATAGTTTTAAAAGATCTTACAACTTCTTTCACAATGATGATATTCACATTCCTTTGAAAATGAGCAACTTTTGTGCCACTTTTGACAGTAAGAAGACTATTCAAATATGCGATACCATGATTCGTGCATCCACCAGAGTATGAATGTTAGATAGAAATAAAGCACTTAAGCATAGAAAAAATTAATTGTATGAATAGGTGTGAACGAGGTACCTTGTATAAAGCACTTTGATTGCTCAGCTATAGTAGAAGAGCACTATATAACAACCAGTCCATTTAACATTTACTTTTCTCCACTTGTGTTAGCACAGAGATGCTAATTTCTTTCCTCTGTTCGCTAACATCAACTACTCCAGTTTCTGGAACTGAGATGACAGCTTCATTTTCTCCATCCTGTGTTTGAACATTCTTGATAATCCATTTCTGACCCGAGGCTGCCCGATAATCTTTCCTCCATCTTACTTTTGAAACATTTTTTAATTCCCTGTTGAGACACTGAGTTACCAAATATGCTTCTCTACATCCTATTTTTTCCATTATATTTCAGTTCACATTGTCAGCAGGTTTCCAGATACACTTTCCCTGTTCTACTTGTTATATTTGTCTGCTCAATTTGTATTTGTTGCCAAATCTTTCTTTACACTCTGTTGAGCATTCTCCTGTACTGTGTTTAGCCCCAATAACATTTAGCAATTACATTTTATGAAATATAGCATGTACTGTCTTCTGAAAGGACAATATATATTACTACTGTATGGGTAATATACTCACACCCCTTATCAGTTCAGGTGCTGTAGGAAACTGGTTCAAATGAAAGAATGTTGCTACAATCCAGCACCTGATTTCAGCTCTCTGTTTTCACGGCTTAAGCAAGGCCAGTGTATATCTAGGCCACGACTTTCTTTCATCTTCCTTCACTTGAAAGCTAAATCTTTGTCAGAAAGTATTACTCAGTGGTCTTATCATTGTATTTCTGTTCTCTGCAAGCATTGTTGCATGCAGTTATGTGTTCAAATGTGTTTGATCAGTACTGCTCTGACTACAAATGGAAACCAGATGGGATTTTCTGCACTATGAGATCTTGATTGATTGATTGATTGATCATACTTTATTCATCCTGAGGGAAATTAGGTTGGCTTGTTCCTTTCCTTCAGATTACACATTTATGTGCAGGAAATGCAGATTGCTCCTCAAGCAGTCTGCCTATTGTTGATTAACCGCTGCTGCACGGCTTTGGTTTACTTGCACACAATGTTGATAAGTTAAACTTCTGATGCTTTCAAATCCATAACACCCCGTTTCTTAGGGATCAAGCCATTTCAGACAGAAACCACTGAGAAACATGACCACACACTTGCAGACACGGTGGCAGCTCTCACTGGATCATCTCCACAGTTGCCCAACAGCACAATTACATTGACACCCTTTGCCAGCTTCAATGGCAGTTTTTAGGGCCAGCTGCACTTTCAGCACAACACTTAGCACTGCACAAATGCCAATCCAGCCAGGTTTGGGGTTTTTATGGCAGAATGTGGTTCTACACCAAACGACCTAAGTTCAGTCAGAAAAGTTTCTTCTAGCCAACATCAGCTGTTTTCAAATTTGTTCGGTAGTAATAGTAGCTCTTTTCCAGAGGCATAAATCATCAAGAGAGCCATTTTCATTCACGTAGACAACCCAACCTTTTTTGACATAACCATCTTAGACAGAAGCAACTGCTGTCTTTGACTTAACATGACTAGATTTAGAAATTTGGTTCATTTCATCCCAGTTTCAACCTGCTTTTCTGAATTTTCAGTCACTCCCTATTCCTGTGAATTAAAATGCGTACCATCAAAGTGTCACTATTCATTACAAGCCTTCAACATTAGATGCGTTTCTCTCACTGTCTACATTACCTTCCAATCTCCGATCCTAAAGGGTCATTAGAATTTAGTCGGTATACACTCACAGCCACCCCGTGTAAGTCCATTCTGCTTTCTTTGGGGATCTGCCAGGGCCAGAAGCCACTGCTGATTGTTGAAGAGGCGCTGGCCTAACTTGTTGTTTCATTTGGAGTTAGTAAAAGTTGAGATTAAGTTCATAGAAATTCATTTTTTTCCTTGTCTGTACTTTTTTGTGTGATTATTAAGTAAGTCTTAAATTGGCTTCATAATTGTGTTTACAGCTCCCAGCTTAAATTTAATGTGTTGCAACCTCCAGATGCACTGCATTATTTTGCAATTACATAGTTTTATGTCTGTTGACTATGTGTTTCCATCACTACAAAAACTGTTTTATTGTTTATGACATTATAAAAATAGATTTGAACTCTTTGAAAATAATTTTTTAAATCTTTTTATTGTGATTAGACCCAAATACTTTTTTTTGTTATGTCCTCTCTGGCTTTCCGTGTGCATGTGTGCATTTGAGTAAATGCTTGGCATTGACTGTTTGTAAGAGAAATGAATTTGTGTTTTTGCCTGAATATGTGACCATCCCTAATACTGCATTTGGGGATTTGCACAGTACTTTTTTCCTTAAATAAATACAATAAAAGTGAATAATGAACTACTGTGCATTTACTGTAACACATGCAGTAGCACACATCATAGAATCATGATGCATTGAGCCACAGCTTTTAATCTTTGAATTCAGGTGTTTTCAGTCTCATTACCACAGGTGTGTGTCTTTCAGATGAAATGTGAGGAAGTATATCCAGCTCATAGGGGGTCGTGTGATTGGTGGTCTTTACCTTAAAATATAAAGCACCTTAAAATTACTGTTGTGAATTGGAGCTGTATCGATTAAAATTAATCTGTACTTTCAAATGCATCGTTTCATACAACTCAACAAATATCAGCAAATACAAAGTGTTCCTATGCAGTGTAGCGCACAGTCTGCTGAGTATTCTCTTTAGTATCACTTATCAAACTCCACCTTTACACAGCTGTATTCTGGCCGGAGGGTTTGAAATCAGCCACAAAGGCTTATGTAATATCTGCTCTTATACTGCAGGGTAAAGTTGGGTACATCCACAAAGCATACCAAACCTCAGAAGCAGCAGCACAGGTTACCTGACCACAGCCTACATGCAAAGAAAGTAAATCTAGTACAGCTAAAACAATTTTGTACATGACTCGTTTCTACTTTCAGTTATTTCTACATGCTGCACCAGAGCCTTTGGTTCCTCACTTGCAAAGTTCCACTTTAGGCCCAGAATACATGTTTATGTCATTTTATGCAGAGACCACCCACCTCTGCTGCACTTTTGTTAAGGGTGTTATTATGGAAGTTTCTGATAAATCCATCAGTGTTATGTGTCAAAAGGAAGGACAGACGTGAAATGTTTCCATCACAGTTAAAAAAAAAAAATCTGTCATAAATATTTGGTTAATGTGAACTCTAACGTACACCGTTGATTTAACACCTGTTGGAACAGTAACAGTTGTATGGAACGATACCACCCTGATCATTAATAAGTGGTCAGTCACAATCCAGGCTATGAAGACTTTTCTGTTTGCCTCAGTATTGTGTTTAAAGCACATAAGTTTTTCTTCTGGTTATAACGCTGATTATATAAACAGGTTAAAGTTTTGAAGATGATTTATTACATTTATTGCATTTCATATGGGCTTATTTGGATACCTATGAACAATGTTCTTCTGCTTACATCACAGTCTGATATGAAGAACAAGACAAAGTGAGAACTATTTATTATAGAAGTGCTCACTTCAACATTATTTTCCCATTGAGGCAAACTGGCAACACACAAGATGTGTAGTAAATTCTGAGAGAAGCTGTTTGTGCTTCTTTAAGTTCTGTGCTGCTGGAAACTGCACACACAGAGCAAGAAGCAGCTATATCCCACTGGAGCGTGCTGAGCAAAGAAGCTTGGATATCTTTGCGACTGTACATGGAGACCAACAGTTCCTCAGCAGGCTGTCTGGTGGCAACTTCAGTCCATCTCAGGAACCCGTGGAAGGGTTTGCAGGCCCCAAACCGCTCTGCTCCAGCTCTGCTATGACTGACATGTGCTTGAATTCTGCAGGGTGGTGGTTAAATATCTCCACCAATCGGTAAGTCTCCTGTCTCTGGGTGCCGTAGAAGAGCTGCACCTGATTAGCCAAACACTGAGCCTGGTGGACGGTCTGTGGAGATGAGGGACAGATGTTGAGGCCTTAAATACACATCAGATGTGACACACTACATCCGCTGCATTGCTGTATTTGTGAATCTCTCAAGAACATAAAACCTCTTAAGTCTATTCATATAGGCTCGTATGTGGACTTACTATGAACTTGGGATCCATCTCTGCTGTCATGAGCACGATGCCCTTCTCCTCCTTCAGGTCTGGGTAGTGGTAGAGGATCAGCTGACTGGGAGCATTCTCACCCAGCATCTGCACACAAACACATTCAGCTAATTTACCGTGCTAAAACTCAAAGAGGAATTACGAGAGTTTGGGCAGAGTTGCCGTTACTGTAAATAACCAAGCATGAAAAGATCAGCTCATTTCCAAAAAACGTAATTACTAATTTCAAAAATGTAAAAAAAAAAAAAAGACTCTCTTTCCATCTTTTATGGTTAAAAATGCCAAAGGAAAGGTGCCAGAAGGAACGACTCTGTAAAGCCTCGTTTCACAAGCTCCGCAATCCAGAGAGTAATGAACTTTCCCAGAAGCATGTCAAGGTGTTGTAAGTCTGAAGCACTTTACCTGGACGTTGATGAGGGAGGTGAAGTGGAGCTCATGTCGGGACCACTGACCCACAAAGAACTCGTAACCCTCTTTCTGAGGCAAAGCGTAAAGGAACTGAGATGAAGGAGAAACAGAGAAAAGTCACCGAGGTGACGACTTAGAAAAAGAGGGAAAAAAATTGGGCTGCCTGAAAACAGAATAACAGCATCATGAAAGTCTTGATGATCAGATGGTTAATGAATAATCACAGGTATGACAATTTAAAGTCTAGCACTTTGCAGCTATTCAGCCAAACTTTGTTACTGCTTATGAAATACCCATCAATCACTTTCTGTAGCTTTTTTTAAAAAATCTTCAGCATTGATCTTACCATTGGGCAGGACTTTGACCTGCTGAAAATCATCTCATAGATCTGTGTCTGCAAATACAAGAGAAGAGAGAATATTAGATCATTATGAACAGTGCTTATCATAATTTAATCTGTCTATATAAATGTTATCTTAATGGCATCATTGCAGTGTTAGAGCGTTATTATCAGTCAATACCAAACTGCACAGAAAAGCCCCAGAAGAAAAGAAAAATCTGCAATCTAAATGTGTAGATGAGACAAAAACAAACAAGTACTTTAATTTTTTCTGTGTTATTACTGAAACCCTGTCAAAGGAACTCTCTGCATCACTGCACAGCTTGTCCTTTTGCTTGTACATCATATGTGAGTTAGTATTACCTAAAATAGCAATGAGACCACAGACTGTATATAAAATATCATCTTGCCCAGTTAGACAGCAGATCATCTTCCTCCATCTCACCAAACATCCTTCATTACATCCATGACTCTTCTCTGAGGTCTTCCTCTTTTCTTCCTGCTCTGCACCCGTCCAAACCATCTCAGCTTTGTCTCCAAACTTGATCTGTCCCTCTTATGCACTTGTTTCTAATCTTATCCATCCTAGTCACTCCAAGTAAAATTAACATTTTCATCTCTGCCTCCAGCCTTTCGTTCCACCATCACAGCAGGTCTCACTACCATCTTGAAAACCTTCTCTTGCTCATCTCCTTCTGTCACAAATCACCCCTGACGCTCGTCTCCACCCAGTCCTGCACCACAACTTACATCTTCTCTATCACTGCTGACCACCTCATGCAGTACCATTGAGGTTTTTTTGTTTATTTAAAAAAAAAAAAAAAAAAATTGTATTTATATAAAATATCACATCATAAAAATTAAACCCGATGCTAAATTTACAAAAACCTGCATTCTCTTGCATGGACAGCAGGGGGTGATTCCTCCTACTTGGTTTGGTTGTGAGGAAGAACATGGCCCTCAGCTTTATCACTCTGTGACCTAAGTAAACACTTTTTTGGTCAGTCTGTGGTCTCAGCTCCTATTTACAAGTTATGCTAAATAAAGCACAAAGTTCATTTTGGAAATTGAGCTGATTATTAGAATCAGAAAGACAGATATATTACGCTATGTTCGTTGGCCAATTACTTAATCACAACTGTTTAGCCAATGAGCATGTAGTGTCACTTGATTTCTCTGTCACATCCGGTGTTTAAAAGCACATCTTTCCATCAAAGCTCATTGAACCATCAGATTTACTCTAAAGACTAACAGACAAAAACAAACAAAAAGCCACCAAACATGAATATTACTTTCATATTTAAATCCAAGCAAAAAATAAAGGAGATAGAAACAAAGAGTTTTAAGCTCACTGGGATGACGGCGCTGACTGTATCCTTGGTAGAATAATACTTCATCCAAAGCTGAGAGAAAAACAGGAAAGGTGAAAACAGTTTCAAAAGGTTTCTGTACAGAGAGTCTGAGGCTGATGTGCACAGGCCAATCCCACACACTCACCTCTGCAATCTCCTCGCCTGTCTTGTCCTTGATCATCTCCAAGTTGAGGATGGAGCCCAAAGTCTAAAGAAAACACATCACAGTCTGATAGAGACAACAGCAGATGAGGGAAAAGTGACTTGAGAACCTCACTGTAATCACTTAAGTTGCTAACCAGCTACTGCAGTCACTCACAGCTTGCAAGGAAGACGCTAATGTGCCTGCAGACATTTGTGCGCTACATGCCAAGTGATGTAAAACGGTGGAAAGTGCAATGTAAACCAGAAACAGAGACAATTCACCTTCAAAATAAAAGCTGCAGCTTTTGAAATGCTTTGCTTGTAGCAGTTAGGCATAACTCTTAATTTGAAGGTGAACTGTCTCAGTATTCCATTTGTGTCCTATTCAAGATCCACTGCTGCCAACTGAGGCCTAAAGCGCTTCTATCTTTAGCTCACCTTATTCTTTGTAAAACCTCCTGATGTTGCGTCACCAGCTGCCATCTTGTCCCTTTTTTCCAGCTGCAAAGATTCCCACAGCAAAAAGGAAAGGAAGACATTGAAATTCACTAACTACAACCAGACCATCCTAATGCAAAACAGTTACACACATCTGAATAAAATTGTCTACGCAACAACACAATTGTTAACAAGTGGTAGTTGTTAGAAACGAAACAGTTTCTAACTAGTCCATTGTCTCATCATGTTGTTCAGTTGTGAGCCCCGCTGATACTCCACCTCCTGCTCCATAAATCTGACGAACTCTGCCTGCTTCGAGTGTCCCAGCACTTCCTTCTTGGCTTCATGCCTTTTCTCCAGTCGGGTCTTGTACTCCTGTGGTTTGGCACTAGAAAGGATTCAGACAAAGTCAGTGTAAACACAAATTAACTAACTAGCTATCTGTGTTTAATATCACTTTTCTATCATGACTGTAACTGTATACATCATTATCATCTGATCACAGTTATTATTATCTTCAGGAACTTTTGATGAAAACATTAAAACAACCGATCGATCAGTCAACGGTAACAGCGGAGGCTGGTTGTAGTTATATCATCCATTTTCATGGCTTTATAATAATAACAAAATGAAACAAGTAAACTGTTAAAAGCAGAAATTCATTCACTATCTTCCACTGAGTAATATTCCAACAACTCTCAACGTAAACAAATGATAAAAGATTCACAATACATTTATGAAATGGATTTAATGGATATTTATAATATTCATATATATATTTCATATATACTTCATGCTGGATTTCGCCTGCATTTTCACACGCCGACCTATTATAGTTTAACAATAGACATTCATATTAAAAAACATATCAATAAATAACGTTAGACAACTTCACTGTCGGTGAAATCTTTGAAGAGATACTCCGTATACCTCAGTGTAATGTGAAACTGTAAACGACGGGAAACCTATCGTTTGTAACGGGGTTGTGGTGTCTGATGTGTGGCTGGTGGCTGACCTGCGCAGTTTCTGGATCTTGTCCTGGTACTTGCTATAGTACGGATTCTCCTCTAGCTCGGGCTCCTTCCGCACTGAGAAGGCTCGGAACTGGACCGGGACCAGCCCGGGGATCAGCGTCCTGATGCCAGTGGTCCTGACCGCTAACATCCCACGGTACAAACATGACATTTGCACCATTGCGGCCGCCATCTTTCCATCGTTCCCGTCCCACATCTATAACACTCCGGCGGAGAGAATGGCTTACATATTGGTTCCGCTAAAACAACCAGTTATCGCAAATAAAGTATCGAATTGTTTCAACATGTTTGTACTTGGACTACCCATTTACACTACAATAACAAAGTAATGTTTTGTGGTAGCAGAATATGACTTATTACAGAGAGGGAGGGAAAGAGAGAAAATTGCAACTTCGTGTTTATAAAATGTGTAAATAAAGTAAAACTAAGGAAAATTAAATGAAAAAAATCAATAGTTTACAACACATAATCCTTTAAAATTCATCTTCAAATATGCATAGGTATAACAATTAGGAAGATAAGATAAGATGAAGACAGTCCATGCGGGTTTGTGTACATTTTTACAATGCGTGTATCTCTCGGCTGATGATCTCAGAGATGAGTGGACGCCTGCACTCTCCATCCTTATGTTACAGCCATTCCCTTAAAAGCTGGAGGATTATTCTCGTTATGTATCTCCAAATGTATCAAACAGCAGTGGTGAAAGATGAACTGCTTTAAGTCTGATACCTGTTCTGACACACTATAACCTGTAGAGGTCACTGTTTACTTTCAATAAAAACTTCAGCGTTTTCACTACACATCAAAGCAACATTTGTTATATTAATGCCCTCACTTACTGAAGACTATCAGCTATATAATAAACTGCTCCAACTCCGAGGAGTCCCTTACAGCTCTGACTTCTCTCACTGTCTGTGAATACAACACACACACACATTATTTATTTGTGTGTGTGTGTGTGTGTGTGTGTGTATTATGCTGGCTGTAAATTTAATGAGATGTGTGTTTCCCCGGTGACTGTCTGAGTGCTCCTGTGTTTACTTTCCACAGCCAATCATTTTTCAATCACTAATCAATAGCAGTTTACAGTGGATCTTGTCCACAGCAGATGATTATGGCTTGTGTGGTTGTGAGGTTATGTGTTCATGTGTAGCAAATGCTGTATAACATATATAAGAGACAACACTATTAAGGAGGTTAGCTGATTTAATAAGAGATGATGAATTCTGAAGATTTGTTTTGTCTGCAGGACAAGACAGTGTTGCTGAACGTCTTTAGGGGAAACTGCATATATACCGTATATGCACACAACACGTGTTTAGTGCTGCAAGAAGTGAACTTGGTATGTGTTGTTGGTGTGCTGTGATTTTACAGAAAGGCAAGAAGCAGAGGCAACGATCACCACCTCCTTTAAAAGAAGAAAAATGCATGTTTGCCACTGTTTAAATACCATATTAAAACACAATATTTAATGACTTTGTGCTCTCTCAATATTTTTTGTATGTTATGTATCTTGCATCATTCTGCACTCTGCATAGACTCCTTTGCTTAAGAATTGTAAAATATTATTATTTCTATAGTTGTTATTAAACTATTCACTATTACTGGTCAATGAAAAGTGTTGGTGGATTTAATAAAATGTGTTCCTTTAGTAAAATTAGCGTTGCAACTCTATGTAAAGTCCTCAGCATGTACCCCAGTACATTTAACTTAAAGCATTAAAGGTAAAAGTACTTATCCTGCAGAAAAATGTTTCCCATTAGTGTTAAATGGATTAATATTACTGTTGCAAATGTTTAAGGGTGGTCTTATTTTAAATGTTTTATATAATTTGTTTTATCTACAGTATGAATTATATTCTATAAAATGTTATTTTTCTGGTGTGGGTGACCTGCATTATGTATAAAAGTGGTGAGTTAATGAATTCAGATAAACAAACCTACAAATTGATTATTAAAACATATTAATAACATTTTAAATCTACAGAATGACACATTAACTGTCAATATCTGCAGTGAGATTAAAAATATTAAAGAAAACTGACGGTGGTGTATAATCAAAACAACTGTGCTAAACGTAATAAAATTCCTCTACATTCTACATTTGGGACAAGGTCATTACAGAAATCTTATTTATTAAGATGAAAAATCACAGAATAAGTTTGCTTGGTTACTTTTTAGCTGCTAGCCCTGTTTTCACACACATGCAATGTGCAGTCTCTCAGTAACATGCAAACTGTAGCTGATCTCAGAACAGTGAAAGCAGAACCAGGACAAGCTGCTCCTTTGCTAAACCCACCAGAGGTTTATCCACAAGAGCATGCACAAGCAACCAGAAAATGCTGCTGGCTTCTCATGAAAATGACATGGTCAAGCAGAGTGAAGCTAGCTTCCAACTGCAGCCACTAGTTATTAAAAGGAAGTCTGCAAAGAGGCAACGTGAGATGCCTTATGTGACAGAACATTGTTTGAGATGTAAAATTGAGATTTTTTTTTTTTTTACTGAGCCAGCAATGTTGTATATGAAAACTGCAATCCAGATGGCATCAAACCGTCAGGAACAACAACAACAAAAACCATCAAAAGTTGCATACTGAGTTATACGTGGAATATTTTCACCATGTTAACAAGCAGCCTGCAAGTCTTTAGTGTTCTCTGCTGTGCTTTTATTCAAAGACTTATGGAGAACAATAAAAGGGTTTTAAAGTAAGAACAAATCTTGGACAAACGGCAGTTTTTGGCAGTGGTGACTTAATTTTTTAGGTCTGTGAATAAATACAGTCACTCACTGTGCTGTCATGCACAGAGAGTGGCACTTCCTCCTTTCTCACTGACCTACTGCTCTCCTCCGCCTCCTCGTCTCTTGGTCTCTCTTGCTCTCTTTGTTATGGGGGTCCTGCATGGAAGATGTATATTTTATGTGCAGCTCTGGAGGCTTTTACCATTAATTATAGAGAAACACTAAGCTCTCCATTTGCCGGACAGATGTTATTTTTTACTTAAGGAGAGAAAGGGGACTGTTCCATAATTCAGAGGTAATCCCGCTCACCAGAGAACAAATAAATAAATGAATAAATAAAGAAAGAAAAAGCAAAAACCACAAACATTTGGTACTCTGCTCCTGCGTGCTCAACACAGCAGCATGCACAGATTTCCTCCACGCTGTTCCACCTTTAAGTGCCTTCTGCGTAATAAATATGGAACAGCTGCTCTATCATTTCATTTTTTATTCAACCTCGAAGTATTTCTGAAAATCACAAACACACACACACTGCAACACACACTGCTGCAACATTTTTGAGCTTCAGAACAACGGTTGGATAAAGATTCAAATCCAGACAATAATAAAAATAATAATAAAGCAAACACAAAAATACAAACAGCTTGTGAAATGAGACGATTTTTCTGCTGTCAGAACTTGTGATTTCTGTTATCCTGAGGACACTACCACATGTACACTGAGAAACAGAGATTATAGGCAAACGTGATAATTCAGTCTCTTTTACTTGCTACAGTAACAAAATAGATGTGCAGCTCTACAGTTTGGAAAAATATACCTTTTAGATAATGGCCATTTTTTAATACCACAAAGATTTGTCGAGGGTTGGGCTTTCGGCTGGTTGAACAAACAGGAGACGTGTGGTGTTGGATTTTTTGCTTCAGTATTTCCATCAATAGTAATTTATTTTGTCCCATTTTGTATATATGAACCTATTAACAGGTTAATTGAAAAATGCAAACGACATGAGTGATTTAAGTGTTTTAAAGAACCTTATTTCCAGCAGCTCACGAGGGGGCTCGGTCATTATAAAACTGATTATTAATAAAATGCAGCTCTGTGATAGGTAGATCATTAAAACAAAAGCACAATAACTGATTTTTCCTTTTTTTTTTAATAATACAGAAGACCGTTTCCTCATTACAATAAAACAATATATGAGAAGCAAGAGTTCATTTGAATGTTTTTTAAATGCATGAACAAAATGATATTAAGCCAAAGAAAAAATAACAGAAGTCAAATGTACATTTTTTAAAAAGTGGATCTTAAAAAAAAAAAAAAAACTACATATAACAAGAAATAGTTAAAGGGGGCATTGCTTCATCAGCTGCTTGAAGTGTTGCTGGGTGTCGCGTTCATTTTACATATAGTTTTGCAAATATGGCACCTCACTGAGCCTTTGCTGGATATGTGAGATAAAGAGTCTGAGAAAATGTGTCTAAAGTGATCATGGGCTGGATTGACACGCCGAAGTGGTCTCACAGGCAGAATCTTGGAGTCCATGATACACGACACTGATTATTTTCCCCAATACCCTGGAATGAGCCACTATTCTGATGCATGAAATGTAAGTCAGAAAATAAATGTCACCACTGCAGAAACTAAATAATATTTTTTTTATATGATAAGTTTATATCATAGGTTGTTAGGAAATAAAATGCATCACAAACATCTCACGCTTTCTGGTAGTTTTGTGTAAAACCTGATGAAATGGGGTTTCCTCAGTATACGAAGAGCAGTCCAGCAGACTCAGGGTTAAAGAGTAGAAAAATCATTTACTGTGGGAACTTATGCATCTTTGCAGGTCATATTATCACCCCACCTCTGAGGCTGCAGTCGACCACTGGCAGCATTTTTATATATCAGAATATATTCTGCTCATCCCCTCATTCACATAAGATACTTTCTAATCCTATCATCTCTGTCACCTGTCTCAGCCAGGTGACAGAGATGGTTTTTCAGGGCCACCAACAGGATGTCAAAGAGCAGAATGCCTAAGCTTGACCTCTTGAGAGATGTCCAATAGAAAGCTTTTCCAGCTTTCTGCCAACTCAGTGTCAGTAATGCATAAACAAGCATGCACTCCTGTAGATAACAAATTGGTAAACAAATCTTAAAATGTTTGACTTGTGAGGCTTTCATTCAGGGAATTTTATTTCAGGATACTCGAATGTATATTGAAATGTGTTGAAGAAGTTGCCTGATAAACACTGCTCTGTGTCAGGGGCTGATGAAATGGAGATATTATACAAATTTGGGATTAATTTGTGATTCATCAAACCGTTTAATCCCGGATTAAATCACAGGCATGAAGTACAGCTCCTGCTTTTAGCTTTTTTTACTCAGATGCTAATCCAGGCTTCAAAATGTTGCACGTGAAACCTGAAGTATCATTGTTTGATTTAATGATGCAGAAATATTAAGTAATCACCTGAAAAAAATCTACATATACTGAACATGTGATTTTGTTATTCACTGAGACTTTCTTTTATGTAAGGAAGTGTGAATTAAATTTAGGGGCATTAAAAAAGACAAACAAATAAATAAACAAAGAAAGACTGAAACGGTCAGCAAAAAGGATGATTATTTTTTTCCCATTTATTATTAAAAATGATCCAGCTGCACGTTATATTTGTGATATTTTCACGTGCGCTCTCAGCGGTCGGGCTGAGTGCACAACGTGTGCGATGAGGTTTCATTTCAAACCTTGGGGTTTTCAGGGTCTTGGGACTACTCACTTACCCTCCCTCTGGAAAGCTGAAATCGCACCCCTGGGCCGGGAGATGACCCTTATCCACACCTCCTGCACACACACACACACACACGCACGGTTAAGCACTCACTCACACACACTCTCAGTGAAAAAGGGTCGGACTTGGCAGAGGAATCCCATGGTTTTAGAGCGGGATCCCATTAAAAGTGCATGAGTGTGTCTGTCTAGGAATCAAGACACCCGCTCTGTTGCTGCTGCTCAGCCGATAGCTCTGTACCTGTGTGTGTGTGTGTGTGTGTGTGTGTGTGTGTGTTTGTGTGTGTGTGTTATTTATTCATGTACGCAGTTATTAGAGCATTTTGGGGCAGGCATCACTCACTCGTACCGGTTGTATCTAGAATGAAGCAAAGGAGAGCAGGTAGCTGTTTTATCTCTGGGTCTCAGGTCTTCATAAGATCATTAACTTGACCTCTGACCTCTGCAAGCATAGTCTGCACAACTTCAAGTCACGTTCCAGGACAGGAAACAATATACTCACGCTTGGAGGTGAGGATCTTAGTGCATGAGTTTCATGTCGCGTTTCTGTCGCACTGACTGGTTTTCTCTGTCAGACTGTAGCTTTGTTGACCTCCAAACCTGAAATGCAACATTTCGTATTTTCGTGAAATGTGTAACAGAAACAGAGACATGGGAGGAACATTTAAAGAACAAGAGATCTGAAAAAGAGATTTCCCACCAATATTCTAACAGTGGAACATTTTGTCAGGTTTAGTTCAGCTTCTTGTTCCTACCTGTAATTCTGTCGTCCTTCACTTACCAAGCCAAGGCTGGATACACACTGTCTATTTATTTGGTTCTGAAAGTGAGTTTAAACATGATGTCATATAAGTAATTATATTCACTGACATGACATTTGACACAATGATGATCCAGCAAAGTGAACATAATAAATAATATGTGCACAAAATTATGAAAAGATACATAATTATGTGTATAAATAAAGATTTTAAAAAATCGAATTATTTCAGCACAGATTAAGTCAGAAGCTTTCCTTTTTCAAGAACGATGCAAATATTACTTTTTGTGCACGTGGACATGTTGAAGTTATATTACCTTCATTCACATCAGCCATAAAATGCAGATAAGTTTATTTTCTCTTCCCGCTCCTCCTGATTTCCAGCTCTCCTTTGCGGCAGTTTTGCAGCCCTTGCGATTAAAACAAACAAACAAACAAACAAACAAACAAACAAACAAACAAACGAAACAGACACGCACACACGTGAACAGGAAACCAAAGTCACGCTCACAGTCCGGCTTTGTTTGTCTCCTCTAGACAAACACCAGACAAACCTCTGTCTTCTCTCTCCGAGCCTTCGCGCTCGCTCTGAGAGCACAGCGCTGCGCTGATGCTCGGAGGAGCGCCGAGCGCAGAGCAGGAGCTGCGGCAGGCTGCTGCGCTCCCAGCCAGCAGGCGGCGCTGCTCGCACGTTAAACAGGAGCAGCTGCGAGGCCACGGAAGAGGCCGAAGAACAGCAGCCGAGACTGGAGAAGTCAGAGTGGATGAGAAACGGACGAAGCTCAGTTTACATTTACACCTCATTATTATTATTTTTATTATTATTGTAGGCCGGTGACTGGAGGAAACTGCTGAACTTCTATTAAAAAACAAACAAAAACAAAACAGTTTCACTTATTCCCCCCTTGTTTCAGCCCTCAATCTTTCCTTTCCTCTTACTTCTACCCCTTTCATCTCTTTTTTCCTCCATTCATCTGTTCTTTGGTTTTTCTTGTTCCTTTCTCTCCTTGATTTGACTGTTTCTATTTCCTCCTCTTGTCCCCTCTTTTTCCTTTCATTTTCTCTCATTTTCTTTTTTTAATTTTCTTTTTATTCAAATCTAATTCTACCCACTTTATTTTACTCTTTCTTCTCGACTTATCTCCTCAGTTTGTTCTCTCGCCTCTCAATTTATTAAAAATATCTGTTTTCCTTTTCTCTCATTTTCTTAAATGTCTTTCTTTTCCTCCTCTCCTCTCCTCTGCTCTCCTCCGTTGTCCTGGCCGAGCTCCAAGGACGGATGGAGGGGGAGCATGTGGAGTACGCTCAGTGCCACTGACAGCTGTCACTTTGGCTGGTGCTACTGCAGATGGGCTAACCTGAAATGAGCAGGGACAGGCCTGTAGCGGAGTGCGTCACTGACCGCCTCCTTCATCGTCCTCCTCCTCCTCCTCCACGTCCTCCTCCTCCACCTCATCCTCCTCATCATCCACAGGGAGAAAGTAGCAGCAGAGTATGTGGTGAGGGCTAAGGTGCAGGGTGATGTGGCAGGTTGGGAGAGATAAGGCAGAGGATATAAGAGGGGTCAGTGGGGTCAAGGTGTGGTTAGCACTGACAGCAGGGCTATGAAAGTGATCCAACACAGAGCCTGAAACAAGCCTGGGTGAGAAGGAGGAAAAGAGAAAGTAAAAGAAGGATGCAGGAGCAGTGGTGGAAGAGGACAGAGGAAGATGGAAAGTGATAGACTGTCGTTCTTAATGTGGTTAAATAATAATAATAATGATAATAATAATAATAATAATGATGATGTGCTGAAATATCATAATAGCATAAATATCATTGAATGAGACAAAATGACCTGTTCCTAAGTAATATATAACTAATTTAAAACATTAATAAATTGCATATTGCCTGCAAATTAAGACATTTAAAACAACTAATAAATGATTAATAAAGAACATCTTATTAAAAGTGATTGTGAGCAGATAGATTTTGAGGCAGAAATCTTTCATATCTAAGATTACTAAAGGTGCATTTTAAAAGTTTTCCACCACTAGCTGTTCTGTACATCAATGTGAGCACACCTCCAACCTGTATATATAAGATGGACATAACCGCCTCAAGTTGCCCTCTTGGTGACTGATCTGATTAAGAAACCAAGGGATCCTACTGTCATTGCCCCGGGTCATTTGTCCCAGTACTTCGTGATGCTTAGTCTCTTGTGTCCTGCTTTTAGTTTTCCTTTTGTTGTCTCATCCTCTGTAGTTTAGCTCAGCTGTGTCTTGTTTTTGCAGATGTCTATAGTGCTGCCTTCCCATTAGTCCCTCACAGAGCTTAATGTTTCAGTAGTTTACAGTTTTCACTTTTCCCTTTTGCCCTTTAAGTTCTGCAAACAGTCAATAAACAGGTCGCTTTTAGATCAGTCCGCTCTGTCTCCACACAACCGCATTTGCATCCTTCACTAGCAAGGAAGAAGACGATACAGACTGCAGTGATTACCTTATTCCTAAATCTGACTTTGGAAATGTTTTGTGAGAAAGGAAATGTAGTGTACACTGCATACCAAGGATAAATAAATCAATTTTGTTATCTTTAATTGTTTTGTGACCTTTGAGACACCAGGAGAGAGAAACTGAGGAAAGAAAAGTGGTGGAGGGATGATAAAGTGACAGTTTCTGATTCTGAGGACTCCTGCTCATGAACAGCCAGTGCCAGACTTTGTCTTTTCCTCCTGTATCTCCGTAAATGTCTGATGTGTGTGTGTGTGTGTGTGTGTGTGTGTGTGTGTGTGTGTCCCACTCCGTGCATATCCACAGTGCGTGCTGATTCAGCTCGTTATCTGATGGAACCGTAGACAGAATGAGTTTAAATCTCACCATTGCCGCAAGCTCTCAAAGTGCCTCATCTACTTTTTGCTCTCGCTCTCTCTCTCTGCACACATCAGACTTCACAGGTGCACACTTACTGTGAAGCAAGACTACACCACATATCACAAAAGTATGAAGCAAAATGTTGTTTTATTAAAAGCTTTGTGTGGCTTTAAACTACTTTCAGAGGCAGCTCAGACTTAGAGTGAGAGAAGCTGGTGAGACTGAGCACTAACGTCTTGTTTCAACACCATGGGTGTCAATATGCAGATATCATCCTCTGATTCCAGACTTTCGGTAATATAGCCTCTCGTCTGCTCCCATTCACACATTATTAAGGATCATTGATGATTTCAGGCAATTTGGAGCTTTAGGTTCAGCGTCTGGACCACACTAAGGCTGGATGGAGTTTTATAGGCCAAAGCAAACTGGTTAATCTTAGATGGGACATGCACCAACTGTTGAAAAAAGTCACAGTCCCTGAACTATCTTTTTAGCTATGGCCTATAGTTGTGTTCAAAATTAAGCAGGCTCTAGAGGCTGTTTAAATAATTAAAATCTAAAAAAAAAAGAGAATAATTTTACTTTGGGACTGTATCTCTTTTGAGACAATAAGAAAAATCTGACTAACACCTTAGACTAATCTTGTTTAGTCCAATGGTGTCAAGCTCAGCCAGTTTGATTCCCAAGTGGGCAAGACAAGCAAAACTATTGCATGATGCCCTATACAAAAATTGTTTTTTCTTTTAGTTTAAAAATGTGCAGTGAAATATCAGCAGAATGATTTTTTCCCACCAGTCTACTGTCATTACTGTATGGTTGGAAATCAAAATAAAAGCTGGCAAAGCTCTTTGGCTCTACCGTCTTGCTTCACCGTGGTATGACAGGCTGTGGACAATGTCTTTGTCAGTAGGAATGCTGGAAAACTTTCACACCTCACACTCAGGTGAAATAACCAATTTGGACAGCCCCTCTCATAACACATCTATTCTTAACGACATGCAGCACAATGCTTCCTTGGTGCAAAACACAGTAACAGATTCAAAAACTGCGCCTGATTTCGCCTCAGTTTTCACACACCGCAAAGGCATACGGTGGGCCGGTTTCGAATCTTTACCGACCAGCTTATGGCTCATCGCTCGCATGATTGACAGCTTTGGCTTAGTTGGAATATTTGGTGACAAAGTAAAAAGTATTCTAAAAAAGTGTAAAATATCAGCATGCTCTAACATGAAAATGATTTAATCAATAAACCTTTATTAGTATCATTTATAAATGATATAAATGATGATCATATAAAAGCAGCGACAGCTTAAAAAATAAGGATGGCACTGCATGTAAAAGGAACTGGGTATTTAACACATCCACAGTAAAGGTTTAGGGCAATTACTCTCATTTACAGATAATCCTGAAGTAAAAACTGACAAATTTTTCATCCAACCCCTCTGGGTAATTTGAGCTCATGGTCTGTTAAATCTACACTGGTGTAATAATCAGGATAATCTGTCTGTAATAGGTGGATTACAGTAGGTTAGGGAGTTTGGACTCTTTGGGAGAGCACCCCTTTGGATATAAAGTCTAATTCATTAATCAACTACGGCCCATTCATGGCCTGCTTAGAGAGAGACACAGCTGAGCTCTGAGAACTGACGCTTCAGCCAACTATAATCATTATCCCCAGAAGTTAATTTCAGATGGTAAAGCTGGTGTAGCTCTATACTTTTAATTTTCTTAGACTAAAATCTAAGAATATTAGCCCACCTTTCATCGCTTGCTGGCCTTCCTACTCTCTCTGTGGTTCTCAGTCTTAAGGCTTCCAGGTGCTAGTGGGGAAATATGAGGTTAACAAAGCTTTAAATGAAATCATTGAAAACTAGGATGGCTCCACTATTTCTGACAGACACACTAGTTTTGTTTAGCAAATTTTACTTACACAGGCTCTGAGGATCAATCTACATTTGGTACTCTGGAGTATTTGGTCCAGCAAGACATAAAGTATGTGAGGAGTTGTAGGCCATTTAGTTCCATTCAAGTATATATGGACTCAACAGCATGTCATTTCTGAGGAAAAATTCATAAATTGGATTGTTTTTGTCAATCACAGTCTGTCTTCTGTCCTGTCTCCCTCCCTTAACCACAACTGGGTGGGTGTTGGGGAGGAATGTTAGACAGTGGTTAGGCATAGATAAAAGTTTTGTTTGTGTGATTGGGTGAATTAGACTTGCATTAGAAAGGCCTTCCTGTGCTTAACTGAGAAGAAATATATATCTATCTTTATATCACTACTGTGCATTTACCATGTATGTTAAGTATGTATGCCGACTCTAATGAGTTGTCCCCAGAAACAGAAAGGATGGTATGACTAGCCATGTGAGCAATACATTTATTAGGTTTCTTTTTCTCTGAAGATTATCACAATTTGCACGATTCCTTTTGCACATTACACATCCACCTTACAAGTGAAAGCTTGTGAGAAGACACAAAACCCTTTGAGGTTACAGCAGGAAGGACATCTGTGCAAAACCTGCCAAACAGGCAGACATGTTCTACCTGCTCATGTTTTGTAGGGTACTTAAAAGTGGAATAGAAGGGAGAGCTTTCAGTTTCCAGGCCCCTCTTCTGTGGAAGCTTCTTCTGTACACCCTCTCTACTTTAAAGATTAGGCTTAAACCTTTCTTTTGTGATAAACAATAGAGTTAAGGCTTGATCAGGTAACTCTGAATTTCCCCTTAGTGATGTTGCAATAGGCCTAGGCTGTGCACAGATATGCTGTGTGTTTCCTCTTCACTCTTGTCTTCCACAATGTGTTGTTTGACCCGTCTCCATCCCTTACCCCCATCCTCACCCTCCCCAACCAGGGCCAGTCACCTGCCCCTCCCTGACCATGGTTCTGCTGGAGACATCATTCAGTTAAGAGGGAGTTTTTTCTTCCCACTGTCACAAAGTGTTTGCTCATATGGGGTCATCTGATTGTTGAGGTTTTCTTTGTATTACTATAGGGTCTTTACCTTACAGTATAAAGTGACTTGTGATGATTTAATGCTATATAAAAAAACCCTGCAGTGAATTAAATTAGTATGCCTGAGTTGTTATTGTCTCATTTTACATTGCTGTTTATGGAATGTAGATATTTACTTTTGTTTTTCTGAGTTTAGTCCTTTTTCGAGTGACTTCCAGGCCTCTGTAGGAGATTGGCATTTTATCTCTGTCCACACAGGGACACACAGGGACAGTGATAACAAGCAAAATCCACACAGGAAGGCAGCAGCCAGGGTTTGAACCAGGAATTGTGAGGCAACAGTCCTATCCACTGTGAGACATGCATGAACTTGAACAGTTCAAGGAACAACAGAGAGGTGGTTTTATTTGTGCCAGGATGAGTTTTGGTGGTCGAATCTGTGATAGACACACAGAACCTGTGACTCTGTCCCCCTCCTCATCTCATACAGGCACGTAACGCTCCCTCTGTGGGCGTCACAGGTCCGGTGTGAAATGCACGCAAACATTTAAATATTTCAGATGCTACTTTCGCTTGGCAGCCAACCAGCCAGCCAGCCAACACATGCTCTGAGAGAAGGAGAGACAGACAGCAGCGACAGTTTCATAAATAGTCGATGAAGAATGAGTGGCCCCTCCTTGCCACAACCTGTCAACGGCCCACAATGATTTATTGATTTCTACATTTGTCACATACAAAGACAAACTTAGCATCTCTGTGTTTTGTCCCTCTCTTTTTTTTCTTTCCTTATTTCTAATCTGAAAAGCAAACAGAGAGGGCAAATCGCCATGTGAAAGCAAGTTCAGTGTCTGTAGTCAAGGATCTTCAGTTCTCTGCTTGACAGCAAATATACAGACGAGCCTTTTTTCTTTTGTCTTTCCATTCTTCCTCCTTTTATTCCTTACACTCTTTTTCTCTCTACCTTTTCTTCCTTTGTAATTTCCTTTCTTGATTCTTTCTTCCTTTACCATCCTTTCCTAACTGTTGTTGTCTTCCTTGAGATGCCTGTGTCATCTTTAATTTTCATTCTTTAAATGTCCTTTCTTTCTTGCCCATCATTTCTGTTTCCAATCCCTCATTTTCTGCTTTTTATTTCTGCCGGCAACCTCTATTTTTTCTTTCTTGCTTTAGCTTTCTTTTCATTTTTTTAATTGTTCTTATTTTTCTACAGCTCTTCATTCATGCCTTTTTTTCAGTCTTCTAACCTTTTCTCATCTTCTCCTTTCCCTGATCTGATTTTTCAGCGCTATTCTTTCTTTCCTTTCATTATTAATTATTTTCTTTTTCTTGATGCCTCCTTCCTGTAGCTTCATGTTCCCTACTTGATAAAGAAGTTTCTAATGAGACCCTTTGTTGAAATTTTCTTTTCCTTTTGTTTCCTTTTAGTTTCTTTCCAAGGATTCCTTTCTCTTCCTCTTATTCCCATGCTTCCTTTTCTCTGTGCCTGTTTTTCCTTTCCATCCAACTTCCTTGATGGCTTGTCTTAATTCATTCTTCCTTTTCTTTCTTTTCCCTTTTTTGCTTTCTTTCCCCCTTTCTTGATTTATTTATTTTTTGTTCTTTTCCTTTGCTTCCATTTTTTCCTTTACACACATTATTCATTTTCCTCCTGGATTTCGTCTTCTGTTCCTAAATACTTTCCTTCCTTTCTTCTGTCCATTTTTTATTCCATTTTCTCCAAACCAAACCAAATCAAAAATAGTTGAAAATTCAACTCAGTTTTATTTATATAGCTCCAAATTACAACAGTTACCTCAAGACGCTTAATTCACTTCTAACGATTTTACTGATGTGACTGCTGTTAAGAATCACTTTGACATAATTTTACATCATTCTCACCACAAAGTTCTCAAAATCACCAATGCATTCCCGCCTCACAGGTGTTTCTCATTGTGTTTCTGTACACTTTCTATGTACTTTTGACACATATTTTACTACTAAAGATATTTTGTTACTGTGTTGATGCATTTCTCATCTGAATCTCATAACTCATGAACACAGTTTGAGTTATGAGATTTTGTTTCTTACTTTTTGGTTTTTACAGCTTGTACAGCTCTCTCACATTCCTGAATACCGTCAGTTAGTCTTTTCAATCAAATTACTTTAAACTTCTTTTATAATACATTATGTTACCAAAGGTATTCACTCATCTGCCTTCACAGGCATAATATAAACTTGAGTGACATTCCATTCTTAATCCATAGTGTTAAATATGATGTTGGCCCACCCTTTGCAGCTGTAACAGCTTAAAATCTTCTGGAATGACTTTCCACAAGGTTTAGGAGTGTGTTTATGGGAATTTTCCACAATTCTTCCAGAAGTGCTTTTGTGAGGTCAGACACTGATGTTGGACACGAAGTTCTGGCTCACTGTCTCCTCTCTAATTCATCCCCAAGGTTATCTGTTTGATTTTAGGTCTCTGTGGAGGTCATACAACTTCCACACCAAACTCACTCATCCATGTCTTTTTGAACCCTGGTGTGCAGTCATATTAGAAGAGGAAGGGACCATCTCCAAACTGATCTCACTGTAACTCCTGAAAAACAAGCCCACACCATAATCCCTAAACTTTAAACTTGGCACAATGCAGTCAGATAAGAACCGTTCTCCTGGCAACCACCAAACACAGACTCATCCATCAGATTCCAAGTCAGAGAAGCATAATTTGTCATGCCAGAGAACATGCCTCCACTACTCTAGATTCAGTGGCTACTTGTTTACACCACCGCATCTGAAGCTTTGGATTGCGTTGGGAGGCTTGAATGCAGCTGCTCAGCCATGGAAACCTATTCCATGAAGCTGTTCTTTAGCTAATCTGAAGGCCGCATGCAGTTTGGAGAGTTGTAGGAATTGATTCTCAGAAAGCTCTGTGCACTGTGCACCTCAGCATCTGCTGACCCTGATCTGTGATTTGACATGGCCTATCACTGACTCCTGAGGGTGACCCATTCGTCCACAAATGTTTGCAGAAGCAGTCTGCATAGGTGCTTAAGACCAAAGTGTGTGAAAACATATCCCTCACACAAACTGTCACTATGAGGCATAATGGATACATCCTTTTATGTAGTTTGTACTAATTTCTAAATTCGACCATCCAAAAGATGAAGCAGAAACTGAGACTCACCAGACCTGACAACAACTTTACGGCCTTCTAGTGTCCAAGTTTGGTAAGGCCATGTGAATCCTGCCCTCAGTTCTCAACTGACAGAATTGGTTCCCGACGTGGTCTTCTCCTGCTGTAGCCCATCTGCTTCAAGGCTTGATGTGTTGTGCTGTTTGTGTTATTTAAGTTACTTTTGCCTGTCTTTGAGCTTAAAACAGTCTCCTCTATCCTCTGCCATCAACAAGACATTTTTGTCTAGAGAACTCACTGAACATTTTCTCTTCCTTTAACCATTTTTGTATACCCTTAAGATGATTGTGCAGTAAAATCACAGAAGATCAACAAGTTTTTGAAATACCTAAAACAGTCCCTCTGGCATCAACAACCAAAGTCAGTTAAAATCTCTATCTATTTTTTCTACTTGGTTTGAACTTCAACCATTCCCATATGCCTAAATACACAGATTTGCCTCTCTGTGATTGGCTGATCACATATTTGTGTTAACAAGCAGTTAACCAGTGCACCTATCAAAGTGGTGGGTGAGTGTATAATTAGCACAAATTGGTACAGCAATGCATTAAAAGAAAACAATGTTTTGACAGTGTGAAGGGTTCAAACCCATTTCTTCCCTCCTTCTGTCCATAGTTGCATTAATATGACAACAACATTTTGAGAGAAAGCACCAGAGAGGGCAATTTGTCATTGCTCCGTATAGAAATGCTCCTGGTCCTTTTATCTTCTACAAAAACAATTTTTCTAAAACATTTTTAATCCCTTCTTAACGGTTACCAAATTCCAGTCACATGTTCTTTAGTTTTTTCCAGTCTCACATTCATTGAGTGCTCTTAGGTAAACCTTGTTCACTCTTATATCTTTTTTACTCCCCCTCACTCTCCACCTGTACGTCTTCTCTGTCCATCCATCCCTCTCCGTCCCCTGTCCCCTGCTTTTAGAGCCTCTCTGAGCGCTGGCAGCCTGTCGATGAGAAGCATTGGTTTGCGGCCGGCCCAGTCGATGACCCTGACAGTGTGCAGTTATCGTTCTAATTAAGATGCCACACTTGAGTTAAACCGTGGCATTAGGATTTGATGGGGAATTGATCAGGGTGTCAGAGGCGGAGTGAGACAGAGAGAGATAGAGGTGGGGAGGGGGGAGACATGGTGGGAGAGAAAGAGATGGTGGGGGGATGTAAAACATAAGGAGGGTGGGGGGTAAGCTGATAAATGGATAAGCAGATGTACTTTATCCACTCCTGCCATGTCTTTATAGCTGAGGAATGAAGCTCAGATTAGATAATATTACAAATTACAGTGTGAGAATGTCAGTGCCAGCTTTGATCTCCCATAGTTCTCCCTGTGATGGAGTATCCTGTATGTTTGTGGAGTCAAGAGGAGGAGTAGGGCGAAGGTTAAGATAATCCTTGATAACACTTGATTGCCCAGTCAATATCTTCAATGACAGGAGCTGAGTGTGTCTGTGTGTGTGTTTGCAACCTCTGCAAGCTTTGGCAGGGTCTTATTGCTTCTCCCTCTTGGTTTTTCAGCTGAACCACCACACACTCAAATGACGTGGCTTCACAGTGAACATCAACAGTAAGAATGCAAGCTGTTTGCAAACACAACACGCGGTGGCACTTCCCATGCTGCTTAACATTAGAAACGGTGAGTGTATGATTACCTGCAGCGGAACAGCTGCGGGCCAGCATGCATGCATGTGCCGCAGATAAATATGAATGAGCCGCAGATAGGCTTCATGCATTAAAGTGGGTGCGGCCATGCATATTCACTCGGCTCACTGCACACATTCACATGCATTTTAGACACATTCTCACACAGGACTTTACAAACAACTCTGCACGCACTACACAGCGGGCAGGAGGGAGCGGTCGCCGGGCGAATTAGAGGTCGGCTCAAAAGTTTTTGTACATGTCAGAGCTGCGAGAATGCGTTTGCCTGCAAGCATCAGGCAAGTTTGTTAAGAAAGCACGTCAAACACATAAGCAAGAAGAACAAAAACCAAACAAGCAAAAAAGCCCACACAAGTTATATTTAAAGGAGCAATCTCCTGAGAAATGAAGCCAGTGCGGTTGCTGTTCCTCTAATATGAGCAGATTTGGGTATTTTAGACTCATGCATTAAAAAGCATGTTAAAAAGCAAGAGCTTAATAATAATAAAGATTAAATGCAAAACTGCATTAATGCTTAGCGAATCAAAAGAGGTGAGTGTCATGTGTCATGTTGGCCCTGCCTCAGATTTATATAGTTTGTTTCTTTTGATACACTCATGCAGTGAACTGAAAGTATAAAAGTATGATAAATCAATGTGACTATAAGAGTCAGTTGCAGCAGTAGTGGTATCATTGTTATCAGAAAGAAATTTGTGTGATTGAGCCACATTTATCCCTCAGCTGTATTATCGTGGCTCTGGGTGTGAGCGTGTGGGTGTGTGTGTTCACTTGTGTTTGTGTCAGGTCCGGTTAATCACACGTCTTTTTCTGAGCAGCTGTTAGAAGCAGACAGCACTCTGAGGTCGGCCGTGTGTCAGGTGTCATTCATGCTTCCTGTCACTGACTGAGGACTTCGTCCCTCAAGTGCCTCATGTCACTCTCCCATTTCCACTCAGACACGAGCGTTATCAGGACAGTCATAAGGTCACAACACAGTCTACTCCAGATGTGGACTGACACCTCACTGGCAAGCATTGCTTCCTAGTGTATTTTTCCTGCTCTTGTGTTCTCATACCATGCACTGAGCTAAAAGCAAACTTACCTTTCAGTTGCTATTGAATAGTGGGTAGTTTGTTGTGATGTGATTTTCTTTCAGCCTGTTCTGAAGGCATAGAGACTACTCTTTTCTATCATTCTACTCTTCAGCAGCACTCTTAGCATCTAAAATAGGACCAAACCTCCAACTTAGTCCTCTTAAAAGTCTGCAGAGTGTTGCATCAACTCACTTTGCTCATATGCTCAAACACATTTGTGTGGTTTTCCAAATTAGTTGTTGTGATGCTGTCCACAGCATGTCTTATGTCCAGTCTAACTCACCTCACTCCAAATGACTGCCTCTCCCTGAGCCTGGTTCTGCTGAGGGTTTCTTTCTTCCCACTGTCACTGAGTGCTTACGCGTAGTGAGTGATCTGATTGTTGGTATTATTGTAGGATCTTTATTCTACAATATAAAGTTGTTGTGATTTGGTGCTATATAAATCAGAATGAATTGAATTAAACCGAACAGCAAAGAAAATGCCTTTTGTCAAATTTAGACAATAATTAAAAAATTCAATAATTCATTTCCAGCTTGTTGCTCTTACAGTTGGAAAGAGTCCTTGTTTCACTTATGAGTTATTGACTTTAGAAGTTTGATTGATTGTTAAACACTACAGATGGTCCTGTTCAAATGCGGAAAAAATATGAAAAACAGTCCAACCAAGGTGTTGACCAGGCCTCCAAGATAACCAGTCACCAATATTATCAAGCATCCTCAGTATGACTGATTACGACAGTCCTGGTCTTAGTCACCTTTTTAACAGATAAATACTTCAAAGAATGATACCAGAAAAATGCATTAGAAAGCCATGACTTGGTTTTTTGAGATCTGATGTTTGTTTTAAACTGAGGTTTTTAAATGGACTTTGATCCAGGTAGATTTTCAATTGCTCTCCTGGAAACTGGAAGCTTATTTCAGCTCACACCCTCATTGTGTCACCACCAGTTATTTCACCTTTATGGTCACTGAGACAATATTAGACACCCAGCAGAGACTTCATGAAAGTTTGTGGCCAACCAGTGGTCTGGCACATAGACTGTAAAACTGTAAGACAGCTTTACAGAAGCTAAAGATGGAGTAACAATGTGACCTCTCATCTCATCTTACAAGGCTTTTATAACCAACCTGACAAAGAAATGCTGTTTAAATTGAAAATGTTCTCAATAACATTTAAGAACCCCAAGGCTATTCCATTCATTGATTACCACTGACAATGATCATTTACATAAGTATGGGAATGTTCAAGGTTAGTTCATGCTAAAATGATTTTCCGAGACCGTTTCAGGTAGTCTTCAAGAAAATAATGCATTTCCTATACAGAATCAAGGTCCATGCATGCTCGTCTCCATGCTCTCCTCCCCTCTCTCTCTGATGACAGAGAAAAGCTATTGACTAACCATCAAATCTCCTATCTGCACGGTAGGCCATTTTTCCTTGTCTCAGCACTCCACACCTCCTCCATTATAGCTCATAATCTCATCTGAACAGGCAAATGACCCTCTGAGACATACAGAGCAAGAGAGAGGCAGGAAGAGAGTGTGAGGGTAAGAGAGAGAGAATGAGCAAAATATAAGCATAGCATGGTTTTAATAACACCCACCTGCCTGACACAAGCCAGGTCTGCAGGATAAAAAGACATGGAACATAACTAAGAAGGGAGTGTGTCCGTCCCTCTTGAAGAAAGTACGGATTAGTGCAAAAATTACAAATATTTCTTCAATTGAAACAATATTTAAATTTAAAACGTTTGAACTATGATTTAAAGGATAAACCTCGGGGCATCAGTGACAGCTGATATGGGATTAATAAGTCAGGTACATCATCGGGAGGAGCTGATGTGGAGGTGGGCTGTTTAGTGGCTTGCAAACACACAGCTACTGTGGGTAGGCTAAAGATGCTTAAATAGGGCACTATATATGAACTTGATCAGTTGGATTTGTGCCAAGCAAGTACCCATGGTATCTGTGGCTAAGAAAGTAGAACGGGTCATCTACTAATCAGAAGGTTGGTGGTTTGATCCCTGGCTGCTCCATTCTACATGCCCAAAATATCCTTGGCAAGATAGTGAACCATGAGTTGCTCCTTTCAATATTAAATAGAAAGTACTTGGACATAAAAAAAAGGACTTGAATGGGTGGATAAAATATATTGTGTAAAGTGATTTTAGTGCTCAAATTGAGTAGAAATGCGCCGTATAAGAACCAGTCTATTTACCATTAGCACGCCAGATAATGTGGCTGGCATTAAGATGAGCTCTTCTGCCTTCCCTGTGGTAGGTCTGCCCGAACTTAGCCTCTGCTGCCATATGATCAACACTAAACTTGCCCAGTCACACTTCTGTAGCTACACATTGACAAAAATGGCGACATCTACACGCACTTACTGAAACCCTAACCAAAAATCTGACCTTAACCTGAACATTACCCCTACAATTGTTTGATGCATCAGTAATACCCCCCTCAGAGCAACTGTATTTCTCTAACCACATAAACTAAAAGTATTGGTAACTAGATAGCAGTGTTAGGGTATTTTTGTGCATCACTAGAAAGGAGTTTATGAATGCATTACCTAGAGTTTTATTCTCAGCAGCTGTTTTGACATCTTCATTCAGACTTCTAGTCCTAAAACAATCTGGCTTTCCCACATTTGTTCTTTTCCACTTTTCCTTTCTGGCCTGTATCACCGCTATCTCAGTAAAAACAATCTACCTGCCACTCTCCATGTTTCTCTCATTGGGTGGCTAACCACTGCTACCGCCCTCCCTGCCTTAGCTGACCATTGATCATCAGTGACAGTGATGTCTCTACTGCACTCACTGTGATGTCCTGGCTGCTGTCCACCCAGGACCGCTGCTGACCCCACCGGCATCAGTGCCCACCAGTTACCGTGACAATTACATCCCGAGCTTGTCATTGGTCCGGTCTGCCTGCCTGCTCTGACTCGCCTTCTGTTGGCAGCCATAACTCCTGCCAAACGAGCCTTATGATCCCTCGCCTCCTACGCCCTTTATGGGTGCTTGGGGAGACAATGGGGCGATGCAGACTCCCCCTCACCCCCCAGTCTCTCTGAACTGTATTTCTCTTGTCACCCCTACCACCCCTCTTTCCTTTCATCACACATATATATGGCTGAAAGTGGTATGTCACCCCCATACCACCCACCCCCCATTCTCAGCTGCTCAGTGATGGATGGAGAGACTGAGGAATTAACCTTGGCTTTATGGGGACTCCTGTGCCACTCTCCACTGCTGTCTGAGAGCCCCGTTTGCCTCTTTGACTCTTTCCTCTCGATCACATTCTTTCCTGTGCGTGCATGTAAAGGGTTTCTCCCGGCAAACGTCCCATGAACAGGGCAAATGATGCATTCTGAGAATTGCCTCCAAATGAGCAGTGATTTGTCTCTCCTCAACTGGAAGCAGTTAGTTAAACAGAGAGAGAGTCTCAAATATACGTTTAACATGAGACAATGAGGCACAAATGTGACCGAGATCATAAATTTGCAAATTGGGATACTTTTTTCCATCGGTTGTCTCAAAAACAAGATTTGTGCCTTTCCTTCACTACCCCCACCACACAAACAGCTGACACATGATAATGAAAAAATAAATGCATTAGTGAAAATCAATACAATATTTCATCCTGTCTGAAAACATACAGGAAACCACCATGTCTGACAACTAACTGTTGGAAATTTCGCTGTTTGTTTGTGTTGATTAAGTTATGCTGATGTGAAAGTTGTCTGTCAAACTAAACAACCACATGACTGTTGTTGATAAGGTTTGTCTCACTTTGTCATGCAAATGGGAGCAAAGCAATTTAGGAGAGTAGATACTGATGTAATTTTGACTGCTATTAAAAGAACAAACTAAAAAAATGCAGTTGTACAACATTTTTAATGATGGTTTCACATTTTTACAGCCTGTCATTCCTCTGAAAACACCCGCATAGGTTCACCCAATAGATTTCGTTGTGCAAGCTGTTTTTCTTACCAAACGTTAAATTTCAAGTTTAAGCAACCTCCACAGGCTCGCATGTAAAATGCAAGCCTCTATACCCTGGAAATCTTCAATAGAGCTTTGTAATTAGTTTAATGTTGTAGAAGAATATATTCACTATAGCCTGTACAGTACAGAACATTTTCCTGGTGTCTTTGTGGGCTTCAGTCCTTGATTTTGTAAATTACTTCCCCTATTACAGTCCAGATTGATAAAGCAGTTTATGCACTGACTTGTATGACAAGTCATTACGATACGAGCATGCAGTTGATTTGGTTTTGCAATCAAAGCTAGATCAAGGCTTCAAAAACAGGAGCCCATAACCCAGTGGGAGATCTATAAGTGGTTTCTTCCATCTTTTATATACAGACTATAATTTAAACTCAAACAGCTATTTTTTCCTTCACTCTGACCATATACAACAGTTTTTGTGACCAAACCTTATTAAAAAGTGATAGCAAGCAAAAGTAAACATCCCCTGACTTTCTCCCGAGGACCAGTCATGATAAAATGTGATGTATTGAGCTTTCTCACTCACTATGTGTTAATAGACCTCTCTGCATTGAATGATTACTTGTTATTAATCTCTGGCTCTCCTCCACAGCATGTCTTTTGTCCTGATTGTTGGGTTTTTCTCTGTATGTGTTATTGTAGGGTCGACCTTAAAATATGAAGCGCCTTGAGGCAACTGATGTCGTGATTTGGCGCTGTGCTTTTTCCCAGTACAGTTTTCCCAGAACATCATCATCACCACAGTTGGATATGCCTTTAATACCAACAGGGTAACATATCACACAAAGCCACTGACCCCGCTCTTAACCCCACTCTTTTGGCCCTCTGATGTCCCTCTCACCAACACCTCACCCCCAGCTAATTCCAGGTAGCGATGGTGGGGTGAAAGGGGGGCGGAGTGGAGAATGACAGGAGAGAGAAAGAGAGGGAGGCGGGGTTGATGGAGGTTAATAGTGCATCTCTCTTTACCGGCTGTAAAGTGTCCAGACACTCTGTTACTGCTTTGGAACCAGGTCAATCGTGTACGTCCCTTTGTATTAAAGCTCATAGGTGACAGACAGCCAGAGAGGCAGGGTGAGGAGGAGGGAGGCAACTGCCCTGGTAGTTCAGTCCCAATACAACAAATGGTAGAAATGCTTAGCTAATCAAGAAGGCATCTGGATAAGTAAGTGCGTATAAGTAAAACTTATTTCAAAAAAACAAAATTCTAACAGTGTTAAAAATGTTTGAATAGTGCATCAATATCTGTAGCGTATCATCTACATGTGTGTGTGTGTGTGTGTGCGTGTGTGTGTGTGTGTGTGTGTGTGTGTGTGTGTGTGTGTGTATGGTGGATTAGTGTGTGTTTCTGTGCTTCTACTGCAAATAGACATGTCTGCGGACAATATACTCTTGAGTTCCAGGTAAAGCCTCCATCTCAGTGCAACTTCTGTTATATAAAGATTCATACAATGAACTATATCTGGATGCAAAAAAAATTGGATTTTGCTCAAATTGCTCTCAGATCATAAAAAACAGACATGTCAGTATTCACATTGCCCTCTTATGGGAATCATGCATAACCTGGACACACTCAGGCATAGAGGGAAACACATTAGTGCAGAAAAAATGAAGATAAATGTAAAGTAGATACATTTGGAACTATATGAAAGTACAGTTAAATGAAATTCAAAATCAAGACCGCTGAACTCTCAGACCTCTGAAGACCTCAAATTCATTATGCAAGTTTTAATCAATAGGAGTATCGACTTTCCTTCCCACTGTCATATGTTTGGACACAGCTTCTCATTTAGTGGTTTTTCTTTATTTTCATGACTGTTTACATTGTAGAGCCATCCTGGTTCAGTGTGCCTTTAATTTTGAATAAATCCCCAACAGTGTTGCCAGCAAAGCACCCCGACACCATCACACCTCCTCCTCCATGCTTCATGGTGCATGTATGTAGAGACCATCCGTTCACCTTTTTTGCTTCGCACAAAGACACGGTGAGTGGAACCAAAGATCTCAAATTTGGCCTCATCAGACCAAAGCACAGATTTCCACTGGTCTAATGTTCATTCCTTGTGTTTCTTGGCCCAAACAAATCTCTTCTGCTTGTAGCTTTTCCTTAGTCGTGGTTTCTTAGCAGCTATTTGACCTTATTTGCACAGTCTCCTCTGAACAGTTAATGTAGAGATGTGTCTGCTACTGGAACTTTGTGTGGCATATCTCTAATCTGAAGTGCTGTTAACTTGCGATTTCTGAGGCTGATGACTCGGATTTTTATCCTCAGCAGCAGAGGTGACTCTTGGTCTTCCTTTCCTCCCTTTCCTTCAGTATTTATCTACAATGTATAAAGTAGTAAAAATAAAGGCAAATAATTAAATGAGAAGGTGTGTCTTTTGACTGGTAGTGTAGCTCTTGGTTGATATAAGGCAAAAATATCATAGGCACTCTAAGACAAAATGAAAAATATCCATGAAATGCTATGCTATAATGTTTGCATGCTAACTTGCATATAAAGATAAGCTAGGTGGATGTTGGAAAAGAGTTACCACTTTTTTAGGTTGCTAACCTTCATATAGTTAATAAGCACTGAACAAAATACTTTTTTAAATGATGTTTAAATCCTCCATTATTACAAATTACCCCAAGGGTAAAGTTGTGAATATGTACTAAATTTCAACTGTAGGAAAGTCAACATCCAAAGTTATGACAATTAATCACTGAACCACAAATCTTATGACAAACCTTAAATTATTAAAAATGCAAGCATCTGAGGAGGCTTTAGAAGGATGAATGCTGTGGTGAGATGTCACTGTATACCACGCACAGATATATATATATATATATATAGTATCTTAGCTGTTATCAGGACTGGGCTCTTCTGGACAGAGATCTCCGATGTTGTTCCCGGGATCTGCTGGAGCCACTCGCCTAGCTTGGGAGTGACCGCACCTAGTGCTCCGATTACCAGGGGGACCACCGTTACCTTCACCCTCCACATCCTCTCGAGCTCTTCTCTGAGCCCTTGGTATTTCTCCAGCTTCTCGTGTTCCTTCTTCCTGATATTGCTGTCATTCGGAACCGCTACATCGATCACTACGGCCGTCTTCTTCTGTTTGTCTACCACCACTATGTCCGGTTGGTTAGCCACCACCATTTTGTCCGTCTGTATCTGGAAGTCCCACAGGATCTTAGCTCGGTCATTCTCCACCACCCTTGGGGGCGTCTCCCATTTTGACCTCAGGACTTCCAGGTTATACTCGGCACAGATGTTTCTGTATACTATGCCAGCCACTTGGTTATGGCGTTCCATGTATGCCTTGCCTGCTAGCATCTTGCACCCTGCTGTTATGTGCTGGATTGTCTCTGGGGCATCTTTACACAGCCTGCACCTGGGGTCTTGCCTGGTGTGATAGACCCCAGCCTCTATGGATCTTGTACTCAGAGCTTGTTCTTGTGCTGCCATGATTAGTGCCTCTGTGCTGTCTTTCAGTCCAGCTTTGTCCAGCCACTGGTAGGATTTCTGGATATCAGCCACCTCCTCTATCTGCTGGTGGTACATACCGTGCAGGGGGTGCACGGTATGCACCACCTCCTCTTCCTCCTCTTTCTTGGGTTTCTGCTGCCTGAGGTATTCACTGAGCACTCGGTCAGTTGGGGCCATCTTCCCAATGTATTCTTGGATGTTCGTTGTCTCATCCTGGACTGTGGTGCTGACACTCACCAGTCCCCGGCCCCCTTCCTTCCGCTTAGCGTACAGCCTCAGGGTGTTGGAGTTGGGGTGAAACCCTCCATGCATGGTAAGGAGCTTTCTTGTCTTTATGTCAGTGGCTTCTATCTCCTCCTTTGGCCAACTTATTATACCAGCTGGGTACCTGATCACGGGCAGGGCGTAGGTGTTGATAGCCCGGATCTTGTTCTTACCGTTCAGCTGACTCCTCAGGACTTGCCTGACCCTCTGCAGGTACTTGGTGGTTGCAGCTTTCCTAGCTGCCTCTTCATGGTTCCCATTCGCCTGCGGGATCCCCAGGTATATATATATATATATATATATATATATATATATATATATATATATATATATATATATATATATATGTATGTACCTGTATACATATATATAAAGATGAATCAGTGTTGACTTACCCCAGTGTGTGTGCACATGTGACAATGAGAGGAAGCGAATGCTTGGTGTAAGGGGGGGATTCTTTCAAAGACACTGTCCTCCTCCTTTGTGATCAGGTGTGGCGGATGGAGCTCGTCTGTCTTCCCATCAGCTTGTTACTGTGACGATAAGAGCTGAGCCCTGTCCCCTTTTAGTGTCAGCCCTGGCGATGTCCGCATCACAATGGTCAGACTGACAGTCTGAAAGAACAACATTTGTGTGTGTGCGTGTGTGTGTGTGTCTGTTTTTGAGGAGTGGCTGAGTAACACTGGCAGTTTGTCCCTTAGGATCAGTCTTTCCTGCATGACCCGTTGACCTCTGTAGACACACACACACACACACACACACACACACACACACACACACACACACACACACACACACACACACACACACAGGGGTGGAGATTTCTACTTTAAACAGCTCCACAGTGGCTTTATGCCAAAACCACAACAACCAAGCAGATTACTAAATGTCACAGATTAGCGTTGGAATTCAAGTAATAAATAATTTACTTTTTCATATAAGCAGTCTGTTACTTTTACTATCTTTTAATAGTGTGTTTCCCTCTTTTTTGTTTGTCACAAAAAATGAATACCAAATACATTTACAACATTTCTGTCTCCCTCCGGACTCCTGGGTATGTGTCTAGTGGAATGTATCCAGTCCCCTGGTTGTGTCAGTCAGGTCAGCATGAGGCAGAAAGGGGAGTGTTTACATTGTAGAATTAAGCAGCATGTGTACTCTTTCTTCCAGGTTTTTCTCAGTGCACTTCAGTCAGGCTTGAAGGTGTCTCTTGTGGAGAAGTGGAGTTTTTCTTGAATTGTCATTCTCTTCTTTGAGACTACAATTCCCAGCTTGGCTAAATCATTCACAGGTGTGTCGGCAGTTGTTCTGGGATCTTTAGACACATCTCTCTCTGGTTTCTTGGATGAGTCTTTGAAATCCTTTGCTTCCTAACTGTGCCAAGCTTGTTCTGGATACTTCTCACTCCAGTTCTTGACACTTGTGATAACTTTGTACATCCATCTCCTGCTTTGCAAGCAGTTCGTTTTTCTGAAGTCTAAACTATTTTTTTTCAGTTTTGGCATGATGCTTTGCCAAGCGGCAACTCAAACACTTGCTGAAGTTTTTATACTTTTTTATACTTTATGTTTAAAAGTTAAACCTCAGTTGTAACTTGATTTTACAAGCTTTGAGCATGACAAAGTTAAAGCTAATCACCGCACAGTACTGTAGGGTAGTTCAGAGAGCCTGAATGAGGACTAACCCACCTCTTACCATGTTTCCTGGATGTTGTGCAAGAAACCAAGCTCACTGATGCAAGCCAAGGAAGGACCACAATAAAGTCTCCTTTCACACACACTCACTCCTAAACACACACACACACACACACACACACACACACACACACACACACACACACACACACATTTATTAAGACAGACCAGTGTAGCAGACAGGAAGGAGAGACAGTTCCTAAGACATTGGGGGGGAGGGAGGAACTGCTCTGCTACTTCCTGGGTCTGAGGAGGAGCATTAGACCTAAGACAATGTCACAGCCAATCACCTTCAACACTGTCACATGACTCCTTGCAGTTGGCCGTCTCATTGTCTTTCCTTCTTCTTAAAGCTTTTTGACAAGCACCCAACCTGAAGGACTCGACTTGTCCAAACACACCTTCCTTCCATCTTCTCATTTCTGTTGTTATTTTCCCCTTTTTTCCAAACGCTCCTCGTTCCTCCCTTCACCTCTCCTCTTCGTGTCCATGCCAGCTCATTGATCTCTGTCAGTATTGAATGTCAGAGACACGTTCAAAGATGCTTTTCGCTCCCCATTAATAATTCACACTGCCTGAATCATCAATAATAATTCTCACAGAGCAATCATTCAGCTTTACCACCACCACTCTCTCTCTTTCTCTGTCCCTCATCCCTCTCTTCCTCTCTGTATCCTCTTCCTGCCCTAGGCCATTCTTCCCTTGCACACCTTATTCCCTACTTAAACTCCTTCACCCTGTGATATCTCTTTTTGCTTATTCGGCCCACTTTTCCAGCCCTTTTATGTGTATCATATCTTTATCCTTTTTCCCTTGGCAAGGCACTTTTTGACGAGGTCAGTCTGTGCTTTTACATTGATGGATTATCTAAACATGACTGATTCCCACTGTACTCTAATGCAGCAAACAGTTGTGTTGTTTTCCTGTGATATTCCTCATGAAATAAGGCATTAACATTATTACTAGACTCACAGGGCAATCCTACTGCGGTCCTCTTCTTTAATGTGGCTATAACTCAAGCCATGTCAATCACCTGCTCAAAAATGAATGAGGATGGACTATGTGTCACCACCCAGCCAGTGTATATTTACTTTAATAGATATAGTGGAGAGGAGGAAGAGGTAGAGGAGGATAAATAGAGGCAAAAAGCCTCTCTTAATGTACATGTAAAACTCTCCAGTGGGCCCATGCCAAGTGTAAGTGGTTGAGTGATATTGGCAAAGGGAAAGAGGAGGGGATAGAGGGAGAGAAAGTGTCAGATTTAGGCATTTTCCTTAATGCTATAAGAGCTTATTGATATTTTGATTTTCACTGGGGGCCGGCAGGTGCTGAGGCAGCTGCTTTTTGCTCCGTCTCTTTACGGGTGAGAGATGTGGAGTTCATCCCATCCCGCTCACGGAAAACCGTCCGGAAAACTGTCTCCTGGGAATGTCGCCATGATCAGCTAGGGAGAGAGAGGGGTAGTGGGGGTGGGGCTGTTTGTTGTTGCAGGCAGCGAAAACATGGGTCATCTGAGGTCCGTCAGTTTGACGACTTATGTCATTTAATTCTTCTGATTAGTGGCCCCTCTCACAGAAAGAGATACAGATCTGGGCTTCATACTGTCATCACCTCATGACATCATAGGGTGAGAGCCAATCAGAATCATTGACGAACAGAGATGATATGCAGGACTTTATTTTATATCACTGTAGTCAGGCCCGAGTCCTTTTGTCTGACAAGCTGATCTAAAACTGGTTATCTCAAAAATTATGGTCAGGTTCCTTCAAATTTCTGTATGAATTTTCAGGGGCCCCAGAGGAGCTAATATTTTCACTGACCTTTTCTTTAGTATGGTGTCTACTGGCAACATCTCCATGTTTTTATGTGAACTCCACCAGTGTGGTGTCCTGTTCTTTACCTTTTTTTAATTTATAAAGCAATGATGTCCCCCTTTCTTGCTTGCTACCCTCTAATATGATGAAGCATGCCTATTATGTTTAACATTTTCAGAGGCTTGAAAGGGCAAAAATTATGCAGTATATCACAACAAAAATCAGGGTGATGGAAACATGCAGGAGAATGTGCCCAGGAATTACTTATTTGCTCCACTGGAAAATCTGATCTGAACTGCAGTCATGACATTAAGTATCTATTAGCTGCAGATACACTATATTATATTTTATAAATGTCTGTTGTATTTTCTGTGCAGCATTAAGTTTATATATGAATGTATACAGTATGTTAGTATCTCAGGTGGGATCTGGTTGTCATGCCAGTAACGTTGGAAACCACCGGGACCATCAAGATTAAAGTTTTTCTTATCAGAGAATAAAACTTTCTTCACCTTTCAATCACCTTTCAATTTGCAAAGTCCAAACGGTAAGTTCTGTGGCATTCAAGGAGACGAGGCCTTTGGAGATGTTTTTTGTTTTTAATTTGGGTGGAGGATCGTCCAGTGTCCTGACAGACAGCCTATCGGATCCTTCGGCTCAGTGCTGCTGCAACTCAGTACCTGACAGAAAATGACAATGAATCCAAATTTTTGCACTGATTTGGCCTTTTAAAGGCATGTCGTCCTAAACTTTTCATCAGCTGTAAAACAGCCTGTTTCAGTTTAAGCGTTGTTTTCAATGAATTGCATGCTCAAAAAATGCTTTGTCTCAGTCCTATTTCTTCTTGTTGTATGTTGAAGCTCTACTTGGAACCTTGTGAAGATCCAACCATGCAAAATATGATTTTTTTTGTTGCCATTTTTCAAGTGGTCTTAAACTTTTGATCTGGACTGTATTATAAAAAATGACACAATAACTGGACTGAAAATCAGTGAGTAGCTACAGCCATCTGTGAACGGTGGTCATGAAACAAAATGCAGCCAGCAACCAACAAAGAGCTTCAAGGATCTTAGAGCATTATTCATTAAGACTACTTAAAGACCACTAAAAGAATATACCAGAAACCTTCCCTAAGAGAGTTTAGGCTGTGCTGAAGAATAAAGGAGCCAAATTATCGGCCATAATGGATTGCTGGAACTTTGATGGACAAGTGCAAACTAAAATGAATGTACACAGTATAAAAAGTTTGTCTTAATCTTATTCTTTTCAAGTTACAGAAATTCTACACATTTAATATGGACTGGAAAGCAATTCAATTTAGAAAAAATATATTAATGTTTTAAAAAATCTGGATCTATTAAATTATTTTGAGCATTTGGGTTTTGAGTATATATAATATCAACAATTCCTTTTCTGACACAATTCTGTCATGCTTTAGTCGTTCATTGCTACTCACCAACTCAGTCATGAGAGTGAACAACAATGCATCATCACTGGATGTGAGTTGAATCCAGATGTACTCATCTAAATTCATGAGGGATATATAATTAAGGTATTCCAAATTATGTCAATTTGCTGCTTGACTCAACATTTAGTGTTATAGAAGAAAGCACGAAGAAAATGAAAAATAATAATAAGGATGAATAAAGCTGTACTGAATGTATTAGAGTGGACTGGTTTCTCTGGCTGTGGTCACTAAGTGCTATTCTCTGAACCACTGCTGATTTGCACATTTACAAAGCAGTTATTTGACACCACTGAATGGAGGCAAATGGGATGGGGCTGCTTGCTTAATTACACTTTCCCCTCTGTAAACTGTAACTTGATAAATCATGTCCTTTTTCATTAACCGGACACCTCTTTTAACATTTCTTAATAAAAAAAAAAAATGTTATTACTAAATTATGACATTGATTAATCAAACATGTTTTACGCGTCTCTAAAATTCAGCACAGATTCATGAAAAATATATTGTTAAAAACTGAACAACATGAAAAATACGAAAAGAAAGTAACTTAGCACAATGTAAGAAACAGTACAACTTCACAAAATACTTAACCGTAGGCAACAACTAACAGTTTTAAAAGAAAGTACAGAGGACCTTTAGTGTATTTTTTTTATAAAGGAGATATAATGATGCTGTTAAAAGGTACAGTCATTTGAGTTTATTTAATAGAAAAAAGAATATTTTAGATATACACCCATTAGTGTGTAATTATGTCTTCCAACAAACTGATGCATTCACATCAACTTAGAATAATCACATTAAAAATACATCGGAGCAGGTGCTGGTTTGTGGAAGCTTCTATGTTCCATATTACACACGTTTCCTCTGATTAACAGTTTAATTGCACATTGCATGAAAAATCTCTCAGTCCTACAATGTAAGATCAACTTCAAAGACAGCTTCACTAACTCTGACTAACAGCAGCTAATGCCAGCTAACAGCTCCTACGCTAGCTAACAGTAGCTAACATCAGTGGTTACTGATAGAGAAGTTCATGCTGTCTTCGACGACTCAACAGGTAAACAGCAGACTGACAGCCTACACGCATTAGAAATGAACAGTGGCCAGTGCTGTTTGTCCTACTGCAGCCACCATAACCAGGATTATGCACTTGAATTGGCAAGTTTAGGAAAACTGAATTCAACTAATTGTATTCTGCAATCTACTGACATCTAGCAGTGAGATTTTACAAACTGTAATTTTAATTAATGAATACCCTTGGAGAATGCAAAGAGATAATGCAAAGAGATAATGCAAAGAGATATAAATGCAAATGCAAAGAGATATAAATATTGTGTATCTAATGAATAGCTCTGTGGTATTTTAGAGACAAATAATACTTCCTCTTCTCACACTGCAAGAAGGGAAAGCATTGCAGGTTGTGATTATTTCCAAAGTGAGAAGTTTTCGTGTCTCATTCACCAGAGACAAGCCTGAAGGCACGCTTACAAGTTCTATGTAGTTCTGGCGTGGCTGGCAGTTGTTCTATTTTGGCATTACTTACCTCACTTCAGGACCCCTTGTTCTTTGACTTACTAGGTCAAGGTGAAAAACTGTCAGTGATGCTCAGTTAATAGAAAATCTCTCACACCTGTTTAAAAACAAAACAGTACAAATCGTAAAAAAAACAAAAACAAAAAACAAAACAAAACAAAACAACCAAATAAAATAAAATAAAATATAAAAACACCACTGATTTGTGCACTGTTGTCTGACTGAAGCCCACGAGGAACGGATATTTAACACCTGAGGAGGTAGCAGGCCTCCCTCAGCTGCCTGGACTTAATTTCTGACAAAAGCCCAACAATGCCATTAGGCCTGGGCATGCAGAAATAATCTTCTGCAATAAAGTTTGATAACTACTCACTTTCATAATCTGGGAGAGAATTTGCATTCATGATTAGAGCTCAGGAATTTTTACAGAAATACTAGAATTAAACTTTTTCTAACATTTAGATCACTAATAAAAGCAGACCCTCACATCTTTAGTCATTAATTGCTACAACCTGTGTATATATACTTTTAACTAACTCCTGATAGTATCATATTTGAGCAAGTAAGAAATAGTCCAATTAATAATTATTATTACCTTAAAAAGTACATAATAAAACATGATTTTAATAAAGACACTTTAAAACAGAAAATATGTAAGATGCTCTTATGAATGATCTATTTCTTGGTGTTTGTATCATGTGTGTTTATGTGTGTGTGGGTCAGAGAGATTGGTGGTAAGAGATATCTAACACCTAAGAGGACAGACTCACCTGAAGCCGGTGCCAGTTTTCACTTCCTGTACTTATCGACACCTGCTTCCTGTTGCAGGAGGAAGTGGCCACGCAGCACGCAGCCTGAGTGAAACTGGAGAGAGTGTTTGCGCTTCTACATTGGGATTGTGTCGGCAAAAAAAATCAGCCTCCGGATAAATTATGGATGAGAGTGATGGAAGGGATAAGAAGAAGAAGAGCAGGAGGAGGGGGAGACAGAAGGAGGAGGTCTGATGTTATAGTGTTATCTTCTGTTTTACTGAAACAGCTGGAGAGGCGAGAGGGAGAGAGGTGACACACACAGTGTCAGGGTTACACAGTGCAACGGCCTGTTATCCCACCTCATCCTGTCACTGTAATGAAGAGCGAACAAGTATTATTACCAGAGAGGAAACTTCATAACTTAAGTTTTGCATTGAGGTAAAAGTTCAAGTTAGAATTTTTGTCCTTTTCATGCTCCTGAGGGAGTTGAAAGAGGGAAAAAGGAATAAAAAGGGAAGAAGAAGGAAAGGTTAAAAAAAAAGGGTAAAAAGGGTAAAAAACACCGGAGAAAACATCAAAAGTAAGTAAAGGAGCAACAACTGAAGGGACATAAGAGAAAGAAAGTAAGAGGAAAGAAATAAAGGAGGAAAGAAAAGGAGGAAAGAAAGGAAAGAAAGGAGGAAAGAAAGAAAAAGAAAAAGAATGTATTCATTAAATGAAGAAGGATGGAAAGAATTAATAGAGGAAGTAAATAAGCCAAGAGACCAAAAGAAGGGGAGAAAAAAGTAATATAGAGAAAATGGAGAGAAAATAAAACAATACATGCAGATAATAGGTTTAAGAATAGGGTGAAAACATAAGGCGCACTGGATTAAGGATGGAAAACACAAGAATAGTTCGAGATAAAGACAACAGCATGTAAAACAAAAATAAAAGTGAGAGAAGAGAAAATGGAGGAAAGGATTTAGGGAAAAAATTAAATATGAAAAAGGTGATGAAATTGGACTAAAAAATAAGAAAACCTCAATAAAGACAGAAGTGACAGACAACAAAGACAGATGGTCAGGAAGAAGAGAGCTCGTGTTATTTAGGCTAAATATAGAATTTGAGAACAAATTTAACAGCAAATGTAAAAAAACAAGTATTCTTAAAGTGCCCTTTACTAAATACTTGAGTAACTGTAACTAGTTACTTAAGCAGGGTGTCGCTGACCCTGAGTATTTTTTCCGAGACCTGGTGATCGCCCTGACTGTGATGATTCCACGCAGGAGGAGACATGCAGGACAGACTGAGTGAAGGGAAACAGCAGTGAGTTAAAGACAAGCCCTTATTTGATCCATAATTGATTGCCTTTATGTGAGATGGCTGGTGAGTGGAGTCTGATCTAGATAACAAGCGCCCCTACCTGCGCTGTGACGGCTGTACGTGACCGCAAGTTAGAGAGAGGCGAGCGGGAGAGTGCCTCGCTTCCATCTCTTGATGTTTTTTTCCCCTCTTTTCTCTTTTAATGAGTGTCAGAATGCAGGTTTCTTTTTCTGAGGTAGAGGGGGTGGCAGGGGAAGGATTGAGGGAGGGAGAAAAACAAAACAACAAGAAAGCAGAAAAAGACCAAAAGAACAAGCGTTTCTGATAAAGTGCTTACGGAGCGTTTATCGCAAGTTCTGCAGACATGCGGTTGAGCACTGATGTAGGGCACAAGCCCACAAGTCATGAGGGGGTTTATATCAATGATTAGAAGCACACGGCGGGAACAGAGAGCAGGAAACACAGATACGACTGGGCATAAAATGCTAACACAATGATTTTCACTAATGGTATGTTCACTAAAGTGATGGCCACTCTTTAAAAGCCTCCTTTAATGATTCTATCACATTTGCATGATTTTATTGTGCCAGGCCAGACTCCGTGTACAGTTTCAAACTGTATGTGCCATTCATAACTGGTGACCTGTTGAGACTTCAAAGGGCCACCAATTTCACAATGGAAAGCCAGTTTGCGGTTCATGAGGCGCACTGTTCAGACTGTTACATTCTTCAGTCTTTTTGTTTTGGCTTCAAAGACTTTAAAATTGGAAGTCTGTGATTAGAAGGCTGTATATAAAATACGGCTGTCACTGTGACATCACTCATCCATTTTGAACTGAGCATTTTCACCAGTGAGGGTATGAATGTTCGCTGAGGTTGTGAATCAAGGAAGCCAAGGGTTGTTTACCCACATACTTGTATCCAAACAAATCAGAGGAGTCGCCCCCTGCTGGATATTTGAAAGAATTTTGGTTTAAGGGACCTCAAAGGGACCAAAATCAGAAGCTATATCCACCAGGCCTGTCAAAAAAATTGATATTTAGATATTAATTGATAAAAAAAAATAAAGCGACTTGAGGCAACTGTTGCTGTGATTAGGCTCTATATAAATAAAACTGAAGTGAACTAAATTGAATTGAACATAACGACTAGCGGACTGTGGGTGGGGATGAAATATTGAGCTGTAACAAAGCAGATTATGGAAACACGGTGAACTAAGTTTGTCACTGGCTGTACAGAGCAGTGGGGTAATGGTAGCTGAACTGAACAGAGAGCACAGTCTGAAATAACTAATTAGAGCTAATAAAGAGCGCCTGATTAGATAGATTTCAGCCCTGTAAAGCACATCTGAGGATGTAAAGAGCAGTGTGAATGCTGGATGAGAAAGGCTGCAGCCAGATGTGGACAAGATGATGAACTTTAAGTTTTCTAATTTCACAATAAATTACTAACACGTGTTTCTTATTTTGTCATAGCCAGCATTGTTGTCAGTTTTTAAAATCCAGGCTGCGAAACAATCTAAAGAATGTGCAAAGTGAATAGTGTGAGCTCAGACACTGATGTTGGATGAGAAGCCCTGGCTCAGTCTCCCAAACTGTTCCCACAAAGCTGGGAGCATGAAATTGTCCGAAACGTCTTGATGTTCTGAAGCATTAAGAGTTCTTTTCAGTGGAACAAAGGGTCCGAGTCCAACTCCTGAAGAACAGCACCACATCACAATCCCTATAAATGTTTGTAGAAGCCGTCTCTGTGCCTGGGTGCTTGATTTTACACACCTGTGTCCGTGGAACACCCGAATTCAATGATTTTTATGGGTCAGCGGATACTTTGGGCAATATACTGTATGAATTCTTCACCATTACTTCTGCTGCGGTGGGATGAGGTCAGATCCTCCCCAGACTATTCAATGTGATCTCAAGGACCAAGTTTGAAATTCTAGTATTGTGGCAACATTAATGTCCACATAGTCTGTAGCTGCAAACCAGAGCTGTGCAGTCTAAAAGATACAGACATTCACCTGAAGAAAAGAGTGTTGCATTAACAGTGTAGGAATTACAACCAGTTTTATACAAAATCCCCCTTTTTCAGAAGCTTAAAAATAATTGGACAAATCAAAATAAATATTAAATATTTAAAGTGGATGAAAATCTTTTGCAGTCGGCGATGGCTGGATAACTAGTACAAATGAATACCAAATGCTGTGTTTTGCTTGAGATGCTCTCCCAGGCCTTTGCTGCAGGTTTCTTCAATTGCTGCTTGATTTCTTGTTTTCTTGTTTTCTTCGTGCTCTTGAGTTTAATCACTTTGCTGGGCAGATGTTGTTAAGCATCCAAGTTTAGTTGTCTCTCTGGTCTTTCAAGCTTCTTTGGTGTTGCTTGGTTTTGGCAGTCTATTCTAAAAATGCATCAGCTTGTTGTATCAGCTGGCTATGCCTAACGTTTTTGCTATCTGAACAGTTTACTTTGGTTTTTCAGCCCAATGATGCCCTGCTTCACTTGCACTGACATCTCTTTGGACATCAATCCTAAGTTAAACAATTGGAGTTAACTCGAGAACTCCAGATTTATCTGCCTAATTTTCAATAAAATAACAAAGGGATGGGCCCTTCTGGCCATGGAAGTACCTGTCTGTCAATTGTACATATGACTCTCTACAAAAGGGGGGTTGTGTATAAAAAAGGCTTTAATTCTTAAACAGTGAATGCAACGTTGGAGTGGCCGGAGCATTGTGGCACTTGAGTTTTACTTACAGTTACCTCTGTAGTACTTGACACATTTCAAATAAAAATTTGGCATTACAGCATTATAGTTATGATGGAAAATAAGTAAAAATCTTTTTCGATAACTGGGAAGTTTTCATCTATCCATTAAACAGCTTCTGTCCCTCACTTCCTCGTCTATGACTACAGGCAGGAGAATTTGTTTACTTCTGCCATCACAAAATGTAGAAAAAGACAAAAGAGACTGGAGACAAAAGGGTAATGGCCCATCCAATAGAAGAGATGTTTGTCTTCTTTAAAGCCATGAGTTTTATTAATAAAACAACAGCGGCTGTCACAGTGTGCGCTTCTTTCTCGACAGGACAGCAGCAGGAAGGCTAATGTGATCACAGCATCGAGCCCCACGAAGCACAAGAGATACAATCGCTTTTCTAAACAAATAGAGTGAATGATGAATACTGCAACAACAAAATGCCAATAAAAAGCAAAAGGGTTTTAATGACTCTGCTCAGTAAACGAGAGGCCCTCTGTCTCCTTCATCTCCCAACTTCCCCCCACCTGTCCTCTCCTCTTTCCTCTCGTCTCTCTCCCTCTCTTCCACCTGTCTGTTCTCGCAGACTGCCGCTGACTGCCGGAGACGTCGCTGTGCAATGAGCTCTGACTGTGAGCTCGGCTGGTTTGGGACACTGGGCTGATGTGACAAGCGCTGTCCTGGTCGTGCCTGGCCCTGTCTCCAGTGTGACACAGAGTTTGTGGTCTCCATGGTGACAGGGTTGTCGCAGGATGTTGGGCAAGTAAGAAAATAAGACCACCTGTCTATTACTTAACAGGTGTGGGAAAGAGTTGAGAATATATGCTGCATTAAAAGGAACCTGGGAAGTCGGATAATGGAAACTCGTGTTTAAAAGTAATGACATTATACATGAGTGTACTGTGTTTTTTGCAGTGTTTAAATAGCAGAAGTGCTCAAGCATTAAATGGACAAGACCATCACAGTTTAGATTAGTAAAAAGGACAAAAAACAACCCAAACAAATAGGGCAACCCACCAGAAAATATAAAGAAAAGTAATGAAATTAAGATTGGAAAAAAATGACATTAACCTATAGCAAACCCAACCAATGTGAGCCAATGTGAGTCTGTGAGTTTCATGTATTTTTCTACTCTTGGGTCTGGTGAGAAAAGAAGCGATTGGTCACAGAAACAAGTGTACGCTAAGCAGTGCATCTCAACAGCATCTCGTGGGAAAATTGAAAGTTTAGCTTGTAGGAGTACTCCGCAACTTCTTAGACTGAAAAGAAAATGTTTGCCAGTCTAAGAGTTAGACAGAGGACTCTTGTTAATACAGCTCAAGCTGGATCTTTTGGTTTGGATAGTGCTAAAACAAGGGGCAGATTTTTCACAATGTTGAGGAGGTCTAACTGCAAAATCTAACATTATATCACTAAAGCTATTTAATCCAACCAGATTATTTGTTACAGCAGTGTGAAGAAATGAGGCTACAGTCCCACACACCAACACAAATTCCTATCCCAATGAGGACACACATACTATCTCTCTTTTAGTGTTTACGTATGAACACAAAGCCAACAACAAAGAGTGAAGCCTGACTACTTCTCACTGTCTTTGCTAACTGGTAAAGATCAGGCTATTGCTGCTGGGCTGGGGTCAGAGTTCTTTGCTAGCTTTGTGTTAGCATTTTTACCATGCAGATGCTTGCAAAAAGCCAAAATTGTGGCAGTGTTTTCTGTCCTGGATGCAGCTTGCTCTTTACCATAGAACTCTTGTTTAGATATATTTGTTTGATGCTATTTCCCCTTATATCCACCCGGTGTGCAGATAACCTTTGTTGTGGTGTCATTACTGAATTTAGTAATGTGTTACATTACTGCGTTACTGAAAAATGTAATGTGGTTACACCCAACATTGATTTCAGCTGAACTGCTTTTCTAATCAATAATCAGGTAATGAGCAGAATGTGCTGTTAGTAGGCACTCTGCTGTAATCTATTTTCAAGAGGGTTTTTTTTGTTTGTTTTTGTCCAATTCAAGATAATGGAGCCTTTCCCAGCTGTCATATGGGAAAATATCACCAGTCTATCACAGGGTACTGAATATCTCTTCAGCTTGATTTTTCAATAATCCAGCATCTGAAACAAACATCATAAGCGCTTTGCAGGACTTGTCAGAAGAAGCTTGTTGTCGATGGGTGTTTGCCTGTGGTAAATGGAGACTCAGCTGTACAGGTGTGAACTTGCTGAAAATGTCTGTCAGTGGAATACAACTGGATATTAATTACAAATATAAATCTGCAATTTTTACACATCTGACTTTGTCTCCAATGCAGAAATTCTCCCACCTGCCCCTGTTCAGCTTCACATTGTCTCACAGCTGGAAACAGCCATCCACTGTTTATAACACTCATTCAGCTGATATTCTATACAGAACTGAAAGAGGCAAAACGACAGTAAATTCAGCCTGATTGAGCACCAAATAAAATAAAAAGTGTCACCACGCTGCCACCAGAGTACCATTAGATAAATGCAAAATAAAACCTTAAGTGCCATAATCACCAGGGTGCAATTGAATATGAAATAAAAATGTCAGAGGAATAGACACCAAATGGCCATAACTGCTGTCCCATATCAGCATCACCAGGCCACAGCCGTAAAGCTCGTGTTTGTTTGCTCTTCTCCATTTTACTGGTGTGTTTTTATGGTCAGGCCTCAATCATATACAGTATCTTAATGATGATGGTAATTAGACAGTGGGCTGCAGGGATGATTTAGCCACACCAAAATGTAGTGGAGGAAAGAGGTGGAATGTATGAAGCCAGAGGAAAACAGGACAAAAGCAGGGAAAAAGTGAACGAGTGGGGCGATTGATCTGCGGGTCATAAACAGCTTGGGGTCAGAATCATGAGCTTCTCTTTGCTTAATACAATTAGTCAGACTTTACTCTGCAGCTTCATACGCATAAAAACACCTCCTGTGTTCTTTTATTAATACACTGGGGGATATCAATGATAAATAAAGAGTGTGTGTACGTGTGAACAAGCAGGTGGAGTAATGATTAGATTTCCATTAGTAAAAGGGTTAAAAGGGGTAATGAATGTGTGTGTGTTTGTGTGTGTGTGTGTGTGTGTGTGTGTGTGTGTGTGTGTGTGGACATACAGCACTGTTAATGTCTGTGTGTATGGAGTAAGAGGTGAATTAAAAGTGCATTGACTATGTGGCAACACATGCTATATATTAAGGCCGGGCAAAGCTGCCTCAAGCCAGAGGACCTATTCATCTTGCGCAGAAGCCCCCCCCTCCAACCTCGATAAAGCCACAGCCCCCACACGCCCACATCCAACTCCACCTAACCATAGACCCCTCCCCTCTGGGTGCATAATCAAATTAATTAACAGTCCTTAGATCCCACGCTCATTAATCTAACCACAGTGGTCAGCGAAAAGAGAGCCAGTAGGGAATAAGTTTGACCGTGGCAGTGATCTAATGAGTCAAAGGCAAATTTTTATTTTGGTTTGTTTACTTTTGTAGTTGTTGCAGTCTGAAGTTAGCATAAAGAAATCAGATGTGGTTGCAACTTCTCATTCATAGCGTTGCTGATCTTTACTCAGGGACTGAACTGTTAATCACATGTAGCACAAAGTATAAACATAACTAATATTTTTACTGCTAGCAACTGTTGCTAGCAGCTGATAATTGAGGTAGTCCTGCTTTATGATGCATATCATATGTGGATGGACATCTGTCTTATAAAGCTGTATCAGGTATCAATGAGAAGGGAAGATCTATTCAGAAAAATGTACGGTACTCTGTGTTTACGCCACAGGTCAGCAGCAGCAGTGCACCAGTTTCTCACAGGTGAGCTGAGAGCATGGAGGAAGCTAACAGCCAAAGGTCAGCAGTTTGGAGGTATTTCACGCCTGCCAGATAAACAGCGTTTCTCGGTATGTTTGCAATAGCTTGTGGCCTAACTGTGAACTGTGGTCTAGTGAGCTGAGACTGTGAAAAATTTCCAACAACAACAATGCTTTCCTTCTTGACTTGTCACTTGCACGCTAGTTTTCACTCGTGTTATATTCAGAGTAACACTTGCTATGAACTTTTTATTGCAATTAATATAATGTGTCATCATCAACATGACTAATATTTTGCTTTGGTTGTCTGTTATCAGCTCCAAGCTGACACATATCTTGCTATGAAGTGCCACAGTGAGAGAAAGGAAAAACTAGCAAGACCTTAAATAAGATGACACACTGAAATAAGTAAAAATTAATATGAACAATGTAAAACTTGTCCTTGTATTCATTTAGGCCCTTTTGTTATTTATTATATAGTTAATGGGCATTAAAAATGTGTACTGATCAAAATCATGAGGCACTGCTCTTCTCTGCACTACCTTTATAAATTTAAAGTACTTGGTATCAGCGATGCTGGCCCTGTATGTACTTGACTTATATTCATAACTTGACCAGTTTTTATAACTTTCCTTATGTACACCTCCACTAAATGTTAAATTAATGACACAAAAACCAATAATCCATAAATATAGGAATTAAAACCATTTATTATGGATAGGCTATATATTTGAGAGTAATAGTCCAAAACTGGTAAATATGGATACTGTCACAGTAGTAAGTCGGTCTTGCAACAGTATGTCTCATTTTACAAAAGCTGATTTGGTTGATTTAGAAGTACACTTGTGCTGTTCAAAAACTGAAAAGACCCAACAAAAACCTGAGCTGAGTGTTTCTGGGGGACTAACTGTATCAGATAAACTTTTGGAGGCAGTCCAGGTTCCAGTGACACCAGTTTCAGAATGGTGGGTGTTCATCATTTGATCTCTATATATGTAAAAAGAGAAGGAAAAAGCAAAAACTGACAAGGAAAGATTTTAGTTTGATATAGAGGATAAAAGACTGAGGGTTGAAGCAACATTGGAAAGGGAGAGAGTGAATGTGGAACAATTAAGACTGGATTTGGTAAAGGAAGGAAAAGCAGATGAGTGATCGATTGTTGGGAGAAGAACTCATTCCAGTGGTTTTTATAAGGACTTTGATGTCAGACAAAACTTGAGCCTTTTTAATTAAATTTGATGAAAAGGGCACAGATACATTTTTTACACAATTTGAGCATGGCGCAGAGGCTAGAGAGGAGCTTGATCGTCACAAAACCTTGATGTAACACTGTGTAACACTCCGTATTCACAGATAAGGTCTCAGAGAGCATTTTTTTGCACTTGGCTCTCTTGATAGTGTTTATTATTAAGTTAAGAAGGCAGTTGTGAAAACACGTTGTCTCCAAAAGCATGCAAGAAAATATTTAGAAACTGAAAGAAGGGGGGGAAGAATAGATTTATGTTATATTTGATCAGGATTTTTTTTTTAATTTCACACATTGGTGCACTGCTCTACAGGACAACAATGTGAAAATCTGTGTAATATGATGATCTTAGAATAGTTTAAGTCTACTCTGCCATCTCACCTTAATATTCATGGATGGATACCATACTGAAGAATCATGTAGTTGGCATAAAAGTTTGGAAGGATGCTCTTCAGGTAGTGGTGCTCTAAAAGTTTAGTGTCCTTGTGTTGAGGGCATCACATAAAAGCACTGCACATCAGGGGTAAAGAAAAAAATAGAAAGTTGAATAGGCATAAAAAGCCAGCTCTATTGTACACAATTTTGGTAGTGGAGAGACAATTCAAAGATCTGATTCTGGATTGTGTGGCTTCGTTGCTAAAGAGTAAGGCTGGGAATAACTACATGTTGGCTGATGGGTAAAAGTACTTGCTATCCTGCAGTGTTTCCCTTGCTCTTTATTAAATCTCAGGGACTTTAAAAGTTTTCAGCACTTTCATATCAAGTTTTGATGTTCCAAACATGGTGCAAACTGACCTTAGGAGTAATTTACCATATATTCTATTTCTGTACCACTGTTGTTTTGCACCACTGTGACAAATTCCTCATTTGTGTACAAACATGGGACTATGAGGCAAAATGAAACTACTTTCTGATAGGAAAGCTGAAGGCTGAATTCTGAACCAGGGGATCAGGTTTTCGCCTAGCTGCCCATGATAGGCTCAGAATTCAGAGACTGGTTGTTATTTTAGCTTTATCCACTGGATGTGTACGGGTTGGGCTGAGGTACAAACACCTGGTCCTGGTTTTATGAAGGGATGATCCCGGTCAGTATTCATTGTTGGGACTGCTTTTCGCTTTCTCCTTTTCAGGTCCTAAATAACAGCACCTTTGTGTTGTACCTCGTCAGTCTCTAGCTGTGAAAGCAGTTCCTTCTTGCGAATGTTGGAACACTTAGCTACTAGTTGTTTCGCCATCTGGATGCTTGGTATTGAAGACTCCATAGGTCCCACTGCTGCAATTACTTGCATATATATAAATTCTCCTCACATCCCCACAGGTGGTCTTTCATCCTTCAAGCTCGGGTTGGCCGGGGAGCTTGTATTTTTAATTTTTTATTTTGGATCAACAATTTCAATTAAGCTTAAAATCTGAACTTCAGTTGCATCTTAATTGTTTCCTTTCAGACTGTTGTTTCTCTTGTGATCGGCTGAAATTGTGAAAACTGTATCATTACCCAAATAACTGAAGAACTATCTCTATATCAGCGGAAAGTTATTATTAGTCTTGTTAGACCTTCCTCTGTGCTAAAAGCATTGCTAACCCCACTGACACAATCTGGTTTTTGAAACCTGCCCTGTCTGTTTTGTCAATCCACTCCAGCTGTGGAGTTTATTTTTGATCATAACTCTCTCTCACCTTTTTAAATTAATTAATAGATGATACCACAAGGATGCAGGCGCTGTACCTGCTAATGAATTCACTAGAGTGAGCTGTAGGAGATTGATTAATTCATGACAGGTAGCTGTTTCCCTTGGCCTTGGGGCTCTCTTGTGACCTAATCCCACCTCCCCCTACCTCTTTCTAGACCGGTAACCTCCTCTTTCTGTGCTTGCTCCCTCTCACTCCTCTGGGACTCCTTGTGACACAAACGGAAACTGGCGTATTAATTAAAACTTCTGAGAATTAACTGCTGTATTTTTCATTGTGCTGCTTTTCTCCCCTCCCATTTGGTTTGTTCTCTTCTAAAGCAGACCAACCTGGGCCTTTGATTTGAAAATTATATTTGGAATGGTCAAGGGAATTAGGTGAAAGAACAAAAATGTGGAAAACAGGTAAGAAAGTGAAAAGAGAAAAAGAAATCATGTTAGATGACGGAGTTTTTCCAACTCTACTGCCGTGGAGTCTCAGCCAGAGAAGAGAGTGGCTTTATTGATCCCGCTCCCCTCCTCTAACAAGAGAAGATTTGAGCAGATTTGTCCTCCATGTCTGGAGGAATACATTTCTTTCAACCCCTCACTTCTCCTGTTTATCTCTCCGCTCTTCTGAAGAGCAACTCCAATCCCTCCACCCCACCCCCAAAGCCTGCAAGACGGGGAAACCCTGTTTGTGAATGCTGCAGTAAGCCTCCCAGTGTACACACACACACACACACACACACACACACACACACACACACACACACAGATCTCCTGCATGCCGACACAAACTGTCCTTCTGTACCTTTGAGTACACATTTCATGTTCTATAACTCATGATTTGAACCTTGGGTAACACTTTATACAGCTTGTCAATAAGGGCATAAATAGAATTTTATGAAATTACACTGTAATTATATTTACATACGCACACTTAAAGTTAGGTACACTAGAATAAGGGGGGAACAAGTCAGGTTTTTACAGAAAGAACGAACGAAAGATAAAAGGTCATGTCACATTTACAATGTGACATGGGGAAATGTTTGTTTGTTTGTTTGTTTGCTTGTTTGTTTGTTTGTTTGTTTGTTTGTTTGGTTGGTTGGTTGGTGGGGCAGGGTTCTTTGCAAAATTACACAGTACTTAAAATGACTTACCCATGAGGCAAATCTGCAAACACAATATGGTTTTCATTGCAAGTGGCTTCATATTTTAAACAGCATACCTTTAGGCAGTCTTTTATTTGTCCAGGGTCACCAAAATATGGGTGTTCCTTTGATTCCAGTGCGCATGTATGGGAAGTTAAAAAGCTGTCAGCATAATCTTTAAGTATTATTTCTAAAGACTGCCATTCAACATGTTAGTCTTGACATTGGGTTAGGTAGTTAAAGGGTTAGGTTTGGGGATGGTTTTTGAACATGCTGACAATCGTGTATAAGTGAAAACACAAAAATCATAGAAAAGAAAAAGAGAAAAATGTTGTTAAACTTGAAAGCATAAAAGTATTTCCACAAAAATTTTATTCTTATGCTTAAAAAAATGTTGCCACTTTGCAGAATCTATTTATATTCCAGAAAAAATGTCCCAAAAATGTTGCAGAAACTTTGTCACAAAAGAATCACAAGGCCTAATCTGAAATAAAAAGCAAGTCCTTTAAATAGTTGAGATATCCTCATCTTGCCTTTTCCAGTACTATCCTGACTCCAGAGTTACACAGCCGTCCTCTTGTTCCAACATCTCCTTAAGAGCGCAGGACACAGCATTTTGTTTCAAAAATGCTTGTATTTCATAACCTTCACATAGTTTTTAACTGACATAACTGATGTTATTAACTATTTTAATCAGTTTAAATCAGCAAAATACAAAATACACCTTGTGTATACATCCACCTCTAAATGAATGTGAATGCATTGCATATGTACGCATATGAATCACACTCCTGACCGCTGCTGTTTAAAAATCTGTAAAAACTTCCCAGAAACTGAAGGTAAATAATCTACAGAATAAAACAAGAATGGAGCGCACACGCACGCACACACACACACACACACACACACACACACACACACACACACACACACACACACATACACACACACACACACACACACACAGAGTCAATGTGACTTAACTGAAGGCTGCTAATATCCTTTTCCTGTTTGCCGTCTCCATTAATGTGCTTTGTGAGTGAGGGTATGCAATCAATTTTGGCCTATTTCCAATATATTTGACTATGTGGTCACTGCAGCTGGACCTTGCGTTACTGAGGATACGTATGTGTGTGCGCGCGCGTGTGTGTGTGTGTGTGTATGTGTGTGTGTGTGTATGTATGTGTGTGTGTAGTGCATGGGGGGTTAGGAGATGTGTCTGTGGTATGAAGCTCCCTTCACAAGGGGACAGCTTTCTGTCCCCATCTCCCCTCCCCCTCCATACCAGCCTCGCGGAGAGGCAGTGGAGTCATTTGCTCAGTCTTATGATGTCGTCACGGTGTGTTACTGGCAAGTCGTGAGGCCCTCACGCCAATCCGCTCCTCTCTATGCCCCCCACCCCCTCTCCACTTTTTCTGTCCCCCTGCCATTCATTACCTCCTCCCCTGGCTCGCTGACCCACACCACCACCAACAACAACAACACCAGCACCCTCCACCACACAAGCCCTCTCAATGCTTCTCTCCTACCACAACTGCTCATCCCTCAGTGGTCAGTGCAGGGGGAAGAGCTGCTGACGCAGGCCAGCAGAGGTAACAAGCTTACCTGCGGATAATCTCCTAAGAGAAATTTCAAGGAAAGAAATAAGAGAGAGAGAGAGAGAAATGAAGGCAAAAAGGATGGATGGAGAAAAACTTAGCAAAGTTTTTAGTCCCTGAGTTGCTGTGCCAAGCACTTCCTATTCGCCAAGCCAACTTCCCCTCTGTGGTCAAGCACTGTTCTCACATTGCCCTCACTAAAGAGAGGGGAGAGGCGGGGACAAGGAGAGGAAGCAAGGAAAAATATGGACTGGCATCTAATCTTATATTGAATAAACCATAAACTCGGACTAGTTAAAGCAATACCTGATATTTGTGCCAATATCAGTTGTCAGTTGTCACAGGAACCCAATTTGTGTATTTTATTTTATTTTATTTTATTTTATTTTATTTTATTTTATTTTATTTTATTTTAAATGCACATCTTTTGGATCTAGTTGGCTCTGCCAACACCACATCAGGATTCATCTATTGAACAATGTGTTTACATAGACATATCCAGGTAACGGGCCTCATCCTGGTTTTGATGGTCACAGAAGTTTACTGCAAATAGAGGTTTGTGTTGGGGGTTTAAACCATGGGGAGGGGAATCAACAATTGATGCCAACCTCCAAGTTCATCAGTTGCTTTTATAAATGCTGGTATTTTTTTCTATCAGTTGCACAGTGCAGACTCATAGCAGTGGAGATTTCATACATTTGAGTCACCAACTCATTCTCAGGGACTTCCACTTGTATCTGTTTGGCCCTGCTTGACTTGACTCTGTTTTTAGGGATTTTCATTAGGTGATAGTATCTGGTACCAGGTACCTTGTAATACCTGCTCACCCGGGGTTTCAAGTGACCCAAGTCGGTTTGAAAATGTGACGTCGGCAGATTGCTTGCCACCGATTGGCCAGTCAGTGGCGTCACTCAAATCATAAAAGCAACTCCTTCACAAAAATCAAAACCATCATTTTTGAACAACAGAAACAACAACAGAAATGCCTCCACACAAACCAACACTGTTATCTAAAAAATAAGTCACAGACCGAGCAGCAGGTATACTATCACCTCGACGTCCTCCATTGTCATGTTTTGTTTGTGTTGCATACAATTGACATCACTGGACTTCGTTCAATGACCCCACACACATTGAGGTGGTATTCAGTTGTAATGGAAAACGAGCGAAATCGAGTCAAATAGAACGGAGCTGAGTCGAGGCAAGGCGAGTGGAAACGAGGCAAAAGTGTCTTGTTTTTTGTTTCTTGAAATAACATTATTGGTTGCTGAGAGATCATGGTCACAAAGGAAGTTGGAGGGATGGGGGTAGCATACGTCACAGACATCTGATTCTCACGTCTCCGTAGTTCTTTAAATATCAGCAATATTCAGATTATTTTCTAAGGCTTGATATTTATGCAGCCTATTGCCTTGTGTTCCTCCTCACTTAATAAGTTCTTTATTTATTCCACATGTTGTATGCAATGTCGAAATTTCAAAATAATGAATGTAGACATTTGCATTAAGAGTTGTGTCCTCTGAAGTGAAAACTGAGGCAAAACAATGCTAAACCACTGTAAAAGTTAAAAAATTAAAAATGCCATGAGTCAGTCGACCAAGGGTGTTTGTGTGTGTGTGTGTGTGTGTGTGTGTGTGTGTGTGTGCGTGTGTGTGTGTGTGTGTGTGTGTGTGTGTGTGTGTGTGTTTGGGGTATTGTTGGGATCTCTCTTTTAATCAAGCCCAACTTTAATGAACTGTCTTTGTGCATCACTTTCATTAGCACATTTACTCAATCAATACGCACTGTGTGTTCAAGCAATTCAATGAAAACTGTAATGTGATGTTAAATTAGAAAGAAAGGAGTGCTGCATTTGTTTGTGGGTTTCAATGTGCACATGCACAAGCACTTTTGTGTGGTGTGTGTGTGAATATATATTTGCACATGGTCTGTGTGATTACGTGTGTGAAGCGGTCTTAAATTCCTAAAGTTTTAGATGCCTCCACGCCTATCTTTGTCATTCCAATTCATCCAGAATCGTCAATAGCAATATCCGTCACTCAGTCTCTATTCATCCCTACTTCTTTCCCATCATGCAGCGGTTCAGCTGCAGAATGCACTGATTAGCCCTCTGACCATTTAATTAATTAGGCCCGGCACTTAATTATGACAAACTGCATTACTGCAGCGGCACGCCGGGGCTCAGGCAGGTTATGTTCGGTAACAATTTGATTTGAGTGAAAATGGGAAGCACTGATGGAGGAGGGGGGGGTTTATTGAGCGGAAAAAGACATATGATGAGATTAACAATAATCAGAGCAGCGGGAATAGCCCATGACCAGCCGGAGAGAGGGGGAGGGAGGGCAGGCAGGGTGAGTGAAGGGCTGAGATGGATCAAATTAGGTTTTTCTCTTCTCATTAGGATCTGGAGAGCAAAGTGATGCTGAGGTTATACGCATGTGTCTGTGTGGTCTGTTGGATCGGGAATTAAAATGCTCAGAGCGTCTGTATATTTTTACTGAAGCTGAGATAATAATCTAATCCACATTTTTGCTGCACTCTCCATTGGTTTAACAATGAAAGATGATAATTTATTCAGTGGAGTTTATTCTCCCTCCAAAGCTTGAAAACAGTTGAAAATTGTCTCCAAAATGTGAATTTAGTATTTCCCAGGATGGTGTAAAGTAAAGAATGACCTATATGACCTAAAAAACTTAATGTAAATAAAATTTTAAAACTTCATAAACTGAAATTTTATCAGTAACAGTTACACAATTGTAAGGCCAAAATGAAGAACCTCGACCTCCATAGACAGAGACACTGGAGAGAATTTTAAAGTGCAAGTCTCTCCATCCATATGAAAGCAGAGCAACTTGAACATGTCACAAGCAGCTGCTTGATACTTACTATGCTGTCAGTTAGCAGTCTGTCTAGCTGATTAAAAACAAGTCCTGTAAGGGAAAAGGCTTTCTCCACTTTGGTTTCATCTGTCCAAAGGACAAATCTAAGCTGTGCTATCATGTTCTTTTTAGAGAGAAGAAGCTTGCCCCTGCTAATGCTTCCAAATAAACTATACTTGTTCAGTGTTTTTTTAATAGTATTGTCATGAACTTTAACTTTTCACATGCTATTTGAGGCCTGTAGAGTCTGAAATGTAGCTCTTTGGCTTTTTGCAAATTCTCTCCACATTGCACGGTCTGACCCTGGGGGGAATTTGCTGAAAAATGATCACTGTGACCATAAAACCCTTTCCAGAGTGATGGGGAGCAACAATTTCTTCTTTAAGATCATTGCTTATCTTGCCTGATAGCATTATGTTTAATGCATTACGTTACCACAGACCTGAATTCTCCATATCAGCAAACAAAAATTCTGCCTTTATAGAGGTAGTCATTGTTGCTGATGATTAACTAATCCAGTGCATCTTATCATCAGTCTTTTTTCTTAAATAAATAATGACATGTAATATTTCAAATTTAATATACTGAAGAATTACTAAAATGACCTTTATTGTACAGCACAATTTCTTATTTTTGCCGCTTACAATTTCATACGTGTCATGTGATTCTTCAAAGTCCCATTTTGGTACAAAGGATGCTCTCCCTGGCTAAACCTCTAGTAATAGAGGGGCAGCATATTATAGGATCAGAAATATACTTTACATATCCTTAGCTGATTTGGTTTATTGCTGTCCATACCTAAATTTCCCCAACAAAAAACTGTCTTGTTGTAAAGCTTTGAAAAGCTCTTGGAGGAGGGAATTTAGAGGGATGAACTCTCATCCAGATACACTGCGCATTCTTACATTAGTCCTCTGTGCTGTGTACCCTGCAGCCACACCACAATATGATAATGCCCATGTGAATAGCGAGGGGAGTGGGTATGGTAAAATGATGAATTATGATAAATAAGGCCATAGCATAGGCATGAAGGAGGGGAAATCACCAGTCTAATGCACCATGGTGACTGTGTGTGTGTGTGTGTGTGTGTTCCTGGGCTGTGAAGTGCCTCCCTACATCACAGCCCAGGAACACTGACAAAAAGAAACAGACTGGATAGAGAGTGAGGGGTGTGCCTGGAGGGAGGGCGAGATGGAGAGAATGAGAGAGAAATAGGGGAGAGGAGGGGGATGAAAAGACTGTCTCCCAGACACATATATTAACCCCCTGACTCCCCCCGACACCATGAGTCTGATCCTGTCTGCTTGCTCTGCGCAGATTTAACTGAGCAGGACCTCCTAACAGGAAACAGTATTGGCTCGATGCTGCCACAGAGCAATAGCATCCTCACAACATTACACCAACTCTGACACAATGTCAACCTCGTGTGGAGGTGGCTTTATTTGTTTTTTTTAGTTTCATGATCCAGAAAGGAAAGAAAAAGAAGCAAATCCAAACCAAAAAAAAAAGAGGCTCACTCTGCTGCTGTGTTGTAACTAACGTGAATACAGCTCTAGAAGAATAGAGATATTACCCACACTCTCTGGGAGTCGCTATGGCAATCAACAATAAATCGATCAATCCCATTGGACACGCTGATGCTCGAGCTAACGCTTCATGTCCCCATTGACCAGCTCACACCACACACGGATTCTTCAGCCCTCAACCCTCGTCCTAGAGTTGGAGAACAACAGCTGTTTGTAAAATCACTGTTTTTTGTTTTTGTTTGTTTTGGGTTTTTTGCCCACAATCCAAACTAAGTGCACAAACCACCGCCTGTGTAATTCCACCAAAACGGCATGGCTTTCTGAGTGAGAACTGGACAGTACATGTGCCAAATGTCTGCATATCCTGGGAAAAAGAAATTTGTGAGACAAAAGTGTCACAAAAAAGGAAAGTGGTGTACCTTAAAAAAGAATTGTATATTTACATATTTGACATTTTTAACTGTGTAAACCTCTTCACTATCAAAAGCAGTCACAATCTTGGAAATTCTAATTTTCTAATGTTAAAGGTTTGCTTTCACTACTCGTTGACTTTGTAATACTGTAACATCACTGACAGCTGTAACTGCACTTTACTTCACATCAGCTTTTTATTGCACAATTATGTAGGTGTGTGAAATCATGAATATGTTATTGTGACATCTAGCTAAAAATGGCTACAAACAACTACAACTTTTGTTTCAGTATCATATGACATATATGTAAGATTTGTTCAGTAATTTTGGGATATGGTTGAATTAACTGACATGGACATTAAATTAAAAGACAGTTTTTTAAAAATGTTTACAAATTATCAGTGAAATTTCTGCATAATTTTATTTAATGATACTCAAAATACTAGATATAATAGAATTACAAGGAAAATTACACAAACGGTGACAATATTATCATATGTGCTGTTTTTACATGCTGTCACAATTTGTTTTTTAATATAATGGCCATTGTCAGCACACTTCAATAATCCTCACTAAACCCTCTTAGTGGTACAAAGCTAGGATGTTTTTGCCTTTAGAATGAAAGTTTCACTTAAATGTTTGGGATTTCATCACCTATTGTGCATTATTTTGTGTCACTGCTTATCATAAAGTCAAGTACATGGGAAGCTAATGAATAAAGTACATCACAACACTGAAGTAAAATGAATATCACATTAGTAATTTATACCTGTTTAGGGAAAAATACTATTTGTACATAGTAAAGATTATTGAAAGAAAACCTGTGTTTCTTTTGTTTAACACAACAAAAGAAAAAAAACAGTTACAACAAAAAAATATAAAACAGAGTCTTATTTCATTCAGGTCGCATTCCAGTTTTATTCCTGCTGTAAAATGAAGGCACCTTTGTAGCAGTGAACACACCTGGCTGATTGTTTAGGAGAGTCCATAGATGCAGTTTAGAGATGGAGCTAATGATTAATTATTGATTAATTAATTCATGATTAATTTGTTTTATTTTTTGATTATGTCATTCAACATATACAATGTCTAATCTGAAAAAAGTTCCATTCCAGACACTGAATATTATTACATGGTCTTTAACTATTGTTGGGAGCATTTCTTCAAAAAGGTAATTATATAATTGATAGATATTGCATTTTTTAAAACTAATGCACTTTTTTTTTTATAACAAAAGCATTAATCAAGTGGTTTTAAAGTGATGTTTATCTGCTGCCTGTCTCCCTGTTCATCTTTGTCTGTCACCTGCACACGTTCACACAGCAGTGTAAATATACACGCATTTGCAGCTCTGAACAACCGACAGATATCACATCTGTCACTCACATACACTGCTGTGATGACAGCTAATCCATTACTGGTATAGTGAAGTGATGTGTTTGGTGCGGGTGTAATTTTTGTGGCTCCATGCAGTGAGCCCCCCTCACAACCCCTCCTCACACTGTGGTTTGGCTCCCTCCCTCTGGAGCAGAGTTCAGACACATAATCCACCCTGCTAATTGGCCCCTGATGCCTCTGTAGTGACTCAGGTACACAGAAATACACACACGCACACCTACAGACACACACACCACGATAGATGAATGATCACCCAGGCCAGCTTAAACTAACAGCAGAAGAAAGGAAGGAAGAAGAAATGTAAGCTGCAGTACAATTCAAACCACAGCGGACGGTGTGGCAACAGGATCAGTCTGCCTTTTTTGTCACTGATTGAAATATCACACCTGAAGTTGTCAAATAGATAAATTTTTACTGCATGTCGCAATATTCTGATCTCAGATTCTCAAATTTGTGTCTTGTCTTTAGTAGCACTTTTGTGATTTTAGATTGTATTTATTGGATGAAATCTTTGTTTTTGTAAAGCAAACTGAAATATAACTTATTGTCCTGGCTCTTTGACTCTGCGTTCTCAATTATTGACTTTTAAAGTCTATTTGTTATTATTTTCTATCCACTTTTGGTTTGTTTATTGCTTATAGTGTATTAATTTCTGTGTTCTTACTGACATTCCCGGTTCAGTTTTTCCATATTTATATCCTATGGTTTTCTTAGTTTTACCACCATTTGTTATCTAATTGGTTATGTTTTATCAGTGTGTGCATGCATTAAATCATTCTGTCTGTAAACATCACAGCTTGAAAAGCTACAAAGTAATAAAACTTTGTAGAGTGAACAAACTTTGTAACTTTGTAACAAATTTATTAAGCAATAAGTTAATGCTATACATGTAATATAGCCACGTAAATAAAAAATAATAAAATAGAATAAAAAATGTACTCAAAATGTAATACACTTGACATAAATAACAAAAGCCTGCACTTTTCACTTCTTTTCATTGCACTACAAACTTCTTATAGCACATTTAAAAAGGACAAAGAAAAGAAAAGGAATACATAGTAAATACAAGACTATTCCGTTAAAGTAAATACTGCTCAGAGAGTGAGCTGCCTTGACAGAGGTTTGAGCACTCAGAATGCTTCTTGTTTTCTTTGTAGATACTGTCTGTTTTTTTTCTTTCTCCCACGTCCATGATCTCATTCTTTGTGTTTGGTGTTGTCATGTTTTTGCTATGTCCTGTTTCATTTTCTTAATCGCCTGCTTTGTGTGGATGATATTTAGTTTTGTTCCCCTGCCCTCATTGTCTTTGATTAGTTTGAGCTGTGTCTCATCACCCTCCTGTGTCCACTTCCCTTAATTGCTGCATGTGTCTATTTAAAGGCTCGGTTTGGTTTTGTTCTCTGTTGTGCCATGCTGTATTTCTACTCTCATCCCTGGACTATTTTTCTGTTTGGTTTCTCTGTACTTTATTTTTTGCTGTTGTGTTGGATTGCGTGTTTTGCCTGAATAAAATGTCTATTTGTTTCCTGAGATAATTTTACAGTATGAGGTTTGGGCCATTTATTGTTTATATTCACCTGTTTGTGTCTGCAGTTTCCTTGTCTTCTTTTGTGTTCCCTTCCTGTTTTGTTTTAGGTTTGTTTCCCTTGTGCGTCTCTTGTTTCTTTACCCCTTATTATCCCCCGTCTTATCCCTCCTTTTAAGGTATCAGTTATGCTCCTTTGTGGTATCATTCTGTGTTTTAATAGTAAAGGTTCAATCATGTTTGTTTTCTAGCTAAATCCAAGGAACAACCACAAGATTAAAATATATTGTATATATATTGAATTTAAATATATTGTTTTAAATCAAATTAAATTAAATTAGACATATTTTCATCTGGACTTTTGTTCATGTTAAATTGTGTTCTGATTTAGCATTATGCTTTGAAGTAGGTAGAAATTACCACAAGTCAAGTTTTGTAGATGGAAGTTTACCTTCTAAACATGTCGTTTTCAGGCCCTCTGCCTCTGAAAGCAGACACTACAGATACTCCTATTGTATATGTTCCTTTGGCAGTCACTGTCGGTTAGTTACTCTGTTCTTTAAACAAAAGTATATTTACTGTCATCTGGTTTACCAAGTGCCATCATGGTATAAAAAACACCTCCTCTGTGAACGAAAAGTAAGAATGGTTCTTCTCTCTACAGCCTCTAACTGGAAACTGCACTTTGACCTGCAGGAGAGGAAAGGAGGCAGCCAATAATTGTGTGAGTGAAGCTGCAGGGGGCTGATGTGTTGGTAGCTGCTGCTAGGACACAAGTCAGAGGTTAATCAACATCAGCTCACTTAGGTGAAGGTGCCTAAAAGACCTGAAACACTCAATAACCCCAGCAACATCACTGAAGATGCATCCCAGCGAGACCATCTAGAAGATGTATCTTATAGGCAGGACCTGCTATATTTCGCCAATCATCACTCTCAGACCCGATAATCAGCTGGGGGAAAGAGATGCCGAGAGACCCTTCAAGCCCTTGTTCCGCCCCGCATACATTTCAGCATCACCTATACCTCTCCCGGAGTCTATTCCCGTGGGAGGCTGCTCTCTGTCTCCACCACTGGAACCCATGCACCATGCAGATCGGCAGGTCGCCAGAGGAACGAGAACACCGTTTTCAGGCCAGGGAGTGCCTGTACTGTGGGAAACTAGGTCACCGCATCGCAAGCTGTCCAGTTCGCCCAAAAGACCCCGCAGCCCTTAACAATGAGGTATTCGCAGCACCAGTAAAGCTAATCGCATCCAGTAATGACAATGAAGCAATCTCCTTTTTCACATTTCCCTCCCCTGACACTCTGCTCATCTTTGGGTTTCCCTGGTTACAAAAGCACAACACTCACACTGACTGGACTAGGAAAAAGATCGCTAGCTGCAGTTCATTTTGTCTTGCAAATTGTCCACCTGGGCTGTGCTTTGTGCCCAACACCGCTCGGGGAGCAGTCATCCACTGGGCCGCATGGTTCTTGTGCCACCCAGGCGTGAGTAGAACTATCACCTTGCTCAGACGTCATTTTTGTGGGGGTGGCTAAATAAAGATGTAAAGGAATATGTGTCTGCCTGTTCCACCTGTGCTCGCAAAAAGTCCTCCACTAAGCACCCGTAGGTCTCCTTCATCCACTCACTACACCACGCCTGGTCTCATATTGCATTAGATTTTGTTACTGGTCTCCCCAGTTCCTCCGGGAAAAGTGTCATCCTCACAATAGTAGACAGATTCTCAAAAGCCGCCCACTTCATTGCTCTAGAAAAATTACCTACTGCTTCTGAAACAGCCCAGATCCTGGTCAACAACGTATTCAGACTCCATGGAATTCCCCTCGAGATAGCCTCTGACCAGAGACCCCAGTTCACCTCACAAGTATGGAGGACTTTTTGTCCTGCCCTCGGTGCCAAAGTTAATCTAAGTTCTGGTTTCCACCTGCAGACTAATGGACAGACAGAGAGACTAAACCAGGAGCTGGAGTCAGCACTCCACTGCACAGCCTCCCAGAATCCCACCTCTTGGGTCACTAAGCTACCATGGATTGAATATGCACATAACTCCCTTACCTTCTCCGCTATAGGGTTATCACCTTTTTGAAGCTCCCTCAGTTAACAGCACCTCCTCTTCCCAGAAAGTGAACTCGACCTCGCTGTCCCCTCCGTACAGCGACATCTTCAATACTGCCAGTCCACATGGTGCAAGATACATCAAGCCCTTCTCAGGACCAGGGAGCGCCACCAGCTTTTTGCAAACCGCCACAGCATTCCGGCCCCCCGAGTATCTGCCGGGGCAAAAGGTTTGGCTGTCAGCCCGGGACATTTCATGGCATAGTGTTGCGAAACCTTGCCATAGCTTTCCTTGCTCAAAGTCCCTTCCACTCTGTACAAATCTCCTATTTGACCACCTTCAAAACACCCTCAGACCATCATGGTGCCTTCACCATGCTTGACTGATGCTGTTAAGCCCTATTCTTGCATCTTTTTTTTTCTGCATCTCAGAAAAGTTCTGTTTGGTCCCAAGATCTCAAACTTGATCTCATCTGTCCACAGCACCTTCTTCCAGTCTTCCAATGTCTCTGCCCATCTCAGTCTTTTCTTTTTATTGGCCACTCTGGGGTATATGGCTTTTTCTTGGCAATAATGCCATGAAGATCAGCAGCTGAAGTCACCTCTTCACTGTTGATGCTGACATTGGTTGTTGCTGAGAACCATTAAGTGCAGCAGCCAGGTGACAACCCGTGAAGCACCTTTGTCTTAAACTACACACTCTCAGATATTTTTCTTTTTGCACAGTTGTGCATTAGGGCCTCTCACTCCTTTTTATGTGTTTGTTAGAGCCAGTTTGTGCTGCCCTCTGAAGGGAGTAGTTAACAGCATGTTAGGGGATTGTGTCCTTAGAATCTGGTCACACTGAATACCCTATCTTTCTAAGCACAACATAGGTCTCTGACGGGGCTCTCAAAAAGTTCTTTCTAACTAGCCATGTCAGTTATACAACACAATAGTAAAAGGGTTTTCCAATAATCTGTCCTACTAAGCACTTCGCTCTCAGACTGGAGACTTACTTTGCACTGATTTGGCATAAAACTGAATTGAATCCAAACCTTTTGTTTATAAAAGGCAGCCAATTAAAACAAAGGGAGGGGCAAGTAGACTAAAACTCCCTGTTTTAGCAAGGAACCACCTGGCAGCAAGGGCAGATATATGAATAAGGATAATTCTGCACCATGCGTCATGTGATGTGTCCATGTTAGCATAGCTGTACTTTTTTTCCTACTCTACTACATGTTTAAACTAATGACCTTCTTTAAAAATAGCTTGGAACTGAATAAAGTGACTCAATTCAGCCCTGATCAAGTCTGTTAAGTCATATTGTTGTTTCTTTTAAACTTAATAGAAGTGTGAGAGTCCTTGGCCCAGATAGAAAGCATTAACGTATTATGTATTTAGATGGCAGGGAAAACGAAAAAGCCTGGAAAAGAGCCACATTACATACAGGCAAACACCACAGAAGGGCACTGCTAGGGCACTACTTTTGAACCTGGTTCCCTGTTGATGTGAAGCAGCAGTTCTAACCACTGTACCACAGTGCAGTAGCTGCCTTATTTTTAATGTGTAATTTATGGCGAAATCACAAATTGTTTCCCACATTCTGAAGTAAATTACAGAACCATTTTCATGCACAGTCATTTTTTTCTAACACACTACATTCATAACAATTTGATTACCATGAGTTTGATGGAATCATAATGTTGGTCTACTGCATAATGAGGATTTGCACTATAATATCCCAGGTGTTGCTGTTCCAGCTCCTGTCACCTCCTATCCTCCTCCCTCCTCCCAAATGGGGGTCAGCATGCTGAGGGCAGCAGTTTCAAGATGTCCTGTGAGCGCATGGGTAAACCTGGCTCTATATATATGCAAATCCCATTCATTCCACTTCCAGAGCGTAATTGACAATCTATGAGGGTTATTGATCTACACGAGAATGTCTCTATATACATCTGACTGTGAGGACATGGCATGTTTGTTTATGCATGTCTACAGATGGACTTTGGATTAAATTAAAGATGAGGGACAAAGACCCTGAGTTCAGTGTGTGGCACAACTGTTAACTGTGTGATAGCAGCCTTGAGGCCTCAGGCAAAGGTTATTGATGTTATAGGTGAAGTTTCCTGGCTGTTGTGTCATTGTGACCCTGTTTGGATGAGCGTGAGTGTGAGTGAGTTAATAAATTGTCTTTGACTAGCTCTAGTTTGAGTCCTGCATTTGAATCTTGCCAGACCTATTGTAACATTAGTACTACCAGTATTGAGTATTTGTATTGAGATGTACTGCAGTTCTGCATGTCGTTCTGTGAATATTCTGTGAATAAGTAGAATTTGTGCAGTTCATGAATTTTACAGGACTATCATGCATCAGGTTTCTGCAAACAGCTGTTGAACTTCTGACCGCACATTCACCAAGTCAACATGCATAAACACATGTAATGAATTGGTTATTGAATGGTTTTGAAGACACGCAACCACTAACCATGTTATATTAAGTTGTCAACCATTTTGGATATGTGACAATGTAGGATCAAGCGAATAAAGCCTCAGACTGGTCCACGACCATCTGGTAACCATCAATCGTGAAGGAAAAGTTTGTATTCCCTGACTCGTAGTTTGAATGGAAATGATGGACTAGTCTCCAAACACTGGCCAGCTATTCTTAAAGCTGTAGTGAACTGTGAAAAGTGTAACACTGAACAGAAATGGCAGTCATTTCCCTTTTAAAGTAAAAGTTGTATCTTTGGAAACATGTTGGCTTTGGGTTTTTTGTATTCAATTCACCTTGTTAAAGCCAGTAACCCACAGGAACTACTGTCAACCAGTCAGAGACTACACATTTTTTTCCAACCAACCAGTGGTCGTATCACATCCAATATGGTAAACATGACGCATGACATCAAGCCATCATCATCATTATTGCAGAAGAACACATACTTCTGCTGCCTAAAATATATCTGCTGGTCTGTCTATTTCCATTGCATTGTGAAGATGGCATCCACTCAGTGTTACGCCGCTCTGCAACACATACACTCTTTGCAGTGCCAATGCCACAATGTTCAGGTGTTGCCTGGGTTTAATTGAGGATTGACTACACCTGGTTAGGTGTGGTTAAAGATGTGTGAAATTAGTTTTGGGGGACATCCCTTCTTGCTTTTAGTATCTTTTGAGTTGCCCCTGTTTTAGCAGAGCAGAAATTAAAACTTTTTTTTTTTTTAAATCAGGTGTCAATGTCTACATTTACCTTGTGGTTTTTGAGCAAGTCCAGAAGTATGAAATTATTTGAAATACAATATAGGAACAGACTAGCACTAATGTGATGACCAGAACCCATGGGTTGCCAGTGATTCATTTAAGAGTGGAAAAACCATAAGTGAGTGTTGAATTAAAATTTTTATTCTGTCAACTGACAAATGAATGGTGGTAAATGCACTAAAGTAGGGGTGTCAAACATATAGTTTCTAGACCACTAGTGTACCAAAAGGTCCTATCTGGCCCACAGGTTTGGTTTGCAAAGTAAGAAAGTCACAAAGACAGAAGATACAATTTTTGGATTTTTCTCTATGCGAGAAAGCACTGTGTTACATGTTGTTAAGAATGGATCATATTATTAGAGTGCTGCCTGATCAGTTTTCCTTTTGAGCCAGAAGTCAAAATTATTGAACAACAAGAAAAGTTTTAAAAAGCTGCTAAAGCAAGGAGACATTCTCAATATTTCCTTATTTTACCACTGCAGTGTTCCCTTGTAATGACAGTTGAGTAACTGAAAGTGGGAAAATGGACATATTTCCAAAACTGTTTTTAAAAGATCTCTGGTTGTTCATTATTGATTGTTTAAATCAATGTATCATTAAATGATTTCATGATGGGATGTATTTGGTCCATGAACCAAAATGAGTCTGACGCCCCTCCATTGCAGCGTTTCCTATGCTAGAATGTCTACTCTTGACTATCAGCTATGGTGGTGTGCGATAGGTAGACTTGTGTATATGTGGAGGTGATTTTAGTAATTGCAGTTTAACCAACAATAGCTCCTCTCGTTAAACTATACTCCTTTGGCTGTCATTATGTGCCTTGATCTTCCTTGTTTTTGCTGTAAAGATAACAGCCATTAAAAATGCCCACACAGTAACATATGCAGTATGTGAGTGTGTTTGCACATCTGTGCATTTACCACTCATCTTGCAGACCTGCCTCGTCAGCAAGAGCAGCTTCCTCATGTAGAACTGGGAAAGTAGATATTCATGCACACAAACAAAACTCTGTGTGTGCGTGTGTGTGTTCCCGTGTGTGATCACATGAAGAAGTATTTACCAGTTGACCAGTGTCGCACTGACAGATTGAGATTGGTACGCTTTCGGCATACACAGGATTTATGGGTGCTTTGACGCCGCTTTCCTCTTAAATCAGAGCCGTGCTAGCAACGATGAGATGGCCTGGGAATCAGGTCCAATGGTCTGAGGCTCCCCTGGGGTTACAGTCACTGATTCTACCCTCTGCTCTCCATTTCACACCTCCAACCAGCCTCTCATCCTCTTTTTCAGCTCAGAGAGAAGAAAGAAGAAAGAGAAAACAATTCAAGATATATATATATATATTTTCTTTTAATTATATGTTCCATATGAAAAGAGGTCTGAATCAGTCAGCATTCATTTATTAAACCAAGGTACCAATTTCCTTTTGTCTGGAATTTCCACTATGACCACCTGAGATTTATGTGTCTGTGATTATTATCATATTTTTTTAAGGTTTTCCTCCTGCCGCTCTCTTTCTATTCATGTTTGATCTTCTCCCCCTTGATGGGCTGAAGATTGGCAACCTACATCGATTTCACACCCAAAGCTCTGATAAAGAGAAGAAAAACAATCCGGTGGTCCACTTTTGTATGTTCAGTGTCTGTGAACACAAATGGCACTGGGGTAGATGAGGAGGATTTAGTAGCACGATGAAAAAGGGTGCAGTTAAATTATGCACTCTTATGTAAATGGTTTGCATATGGAGCACAGACACAGTAATTCATTGTTCAAAGGTTAAACTGTTCTGGTCAATTATATGATTTCATTTGGTTAAGTGGTATTAGCATATATATCTAGTTATATGTGTCTATAAGAGTAGACAAAGTGTCTTTGCAGTTACTTCTTTGAAAACAAATCAAGATTAATTTAGCTTACATGTAGGAAAACATACAAAGGAGCAAAATTCTTCATGGGTCCTTTTGCTTTTAGATCAAATGCACATCAAAATCAAATCAAAATTTATTTCTATAGCACATAATAATACAACAAAGTTGACCAAAGTGCTTCACAGTCTGTCAGAGCAATAGTATAAGACCGTTAGAATAAAAACAGTTAAAAGGAGGGCAGGAAACAATATAAGTAAACAGCACAACTAGCCACGAAATAACCAACTAGTTTGAATCAAAAGCCAGACTAAAATAATAAGTTTTAAGGCACAATTTAAAAGACTGGATAGATTCAGAGTAACAAATATTAGGAGGGAGGTTATTCCAGAGTCTGGGTGCTACGATAGCAAAGGCCCGATCAACTCTGGACTTCAGACGAGACCTCAGTTGCGTCAGGAGCGTCTGATTGGAAGATCTTAGTCCTCTATTAGGATTATACAAATGGAGGGGTTCAGATAGAAAGCTGGGAGCCAAATTGTTTAGAATTTTAAAGGTAAGCAAGAGAATTTTGAAATTGATATGATATTCAACAGGGAGCCAATATAAGTTGGCTAAAACTGGTGTGATGTGATCATAATTTCTCAGGCAGGTTATGTCAAAATTAAATTCAGACTAATGGAGTCTTTATAGTTGCCATCTTATCATAGCACACTTGCCTACAACATGAATTGAGATCAGGAAAAAACAAAAAACAAAACCAAACATGGTTGACCTCACAGCCCATTGTTCCCTCAGTGGGCTGGTTTCAGTCATTATGCAAATGTACTGTTTATAAGGTTTGGGGAAACCTGCAGTCAGCTGAGACTGAAGAAGTCACTTGGATGAGTGACGAAACGTTTCTCCCACAAAACGCTACGTCCAGATGAACAGATTCAACTTTTGGAGAAAACCAAACATCACTGTTTTTGGATTTCCAGCTGAGAACTGTTGTGTCACTCACATTTTGATTACGCCAACTAAACTAATAAGAGCATCCTCACTCCAAACTCCAACAACCACTCCACACTGACTGAGACGTGATTAGCAAACTCTTCTTAGCATATTTTAACGCAAGTAGTTAAAATATTTAGTGTTGTTTTCCAATGTAAAATAGAACAAGATGTTCCAAAATCAATATTAGGTGGGTTTAGGGGTAGTGGATGGCACCTCAGCAGTACCACACGCTGACTGCCATCAAATCGCATCTGTGCTGATGAAGGCATTTGTACTCAAGGAGCCACAACCAAGCATTGAGTGTCTAAATGAACATACTTTTCAGAACTTGATACTTTTTGAAAATTGATCTGAGGAAATATTCTTTGAAAAACTGGATTTCTCATTTTTTATGAGGATCAAACCAGAATCATCAAATTCATGATATTCAGTTTTTTGAAATGCACTATGCCTTTCAAACTTTAGTCGTTCCTTTTATTTCCTTAACTTACAGCAAGAAAAAAAATGGCCTTAAGCAAAACAAAGGATTAAAAAAAAGGGAAAAAGCTGTGACGAAGGGATGCAGAGAAATGTAAGGTGACACAGAGGTTAGATGTGGAGGTGTGTGTGTGTGTGTGTGTGTGTGTGTGTGTGTGTGTGTGTGTGTGTGTGTTCAGGAGGAAAGCAGGTTGTTTATGGCGATCTTGTCACGTTTCGTCTCTCTGGGACAATCAGGAGATTAAGTGTTGAGGAGTGGCTAGAGAGCGGCTGCAGTCACATGCCATTACTCACTCTCTGCATCACAATTAGTGCAAATGGCACATTACAGAGAAATTATCATCAATATGATATTAACAGACGCTGGCTAAACCAATCAGGAGTAAAGTGCTTATCCACTGTTAACCAAAGATGACTCTGAAGCCGCGGCGGCACAGAGGTGACACACACATGGCCTCTGAGCTCTGGGATATTTGGTCTGACAGATTGATTGAGAATGTAAAGAAAACAATAAAAGGGAAGAATGAGAAGGAAGCACAGAGGCTGTGTGATCATCTAACAGCTGTAATCAGCAATGTTTTTTCAGCCTACAGTTTAATTTCCATCTGTATCAGAATACATAAAGTGATACACAGTCAGACTGCTAATGATGTCAATGACTGGAAAATGTTCCAGTTTTAAAAACTGTTCATGTTTTGTAGTTAAATGTCCAAAACTTTAACATTTAATTTAAAGATACAGTCAGTAATTTTTTAGGTTACTTATCATATAAGAAATGATGTTGTAATCATAAATATACAGTGTGTAATTATATCTTTGAACAAACTGATGCATTCTCATAAACATAAAAATAAAACATTAAAAATACTTAGGAGTGGGTGCTGGTTTTTGAAAGTTGCCATTCTCCCCCACAATATTTGAATACAATGGCTGGGAAAGACATCTCCTTACAAACTAATCACATTTTATGTATGTGGCTAGAGATCAGCCACATATGTATTATGCCAAAGATGGAGGTGAAGAGAAGTTGTAGGTGTTTGTGTACCATGGAGGAACATTTAAATTCATGCCTGCACTTTCAGATTAATGAAGGCTCATATTTATCTTTTATTGTAGGAGATGGAGTCTTCTTTGCTAAAGAAGTGAAAACGCAAAGGAAAGAGACAGTGCCACCAGCATCTTAATAAAATGTCATCCTCTTCCTCGTCACCTGAAACCTTTTTTCCTAAACAGAAGTTGGGGCTCTAACACATGGAAGCGTGCATAAAAATGTTTCTTTATTCCCGATATTGATGCAGTTACTTATTGTCAGCAGATTAGACATGTGATCAATTTATGGACAGTTGACAAGAACTGACTGAGCAACAACAGCTGGTTATAAGGTAACATTATTACAGCTAATGTTAGACTTGAGTCTCCTAAAAATCACACTTTCCCTCTGGTAAACAATTTAAATACATTCTCATATTGTATAAGAGTTTATTCAACAGTCCAACAGTGTTACAGCCACTTCAAATACAATTTCACTAACGCCAGCTAACAGCACCTAACAAAGGCTAAAAGCAGTCTTGCTGACAGAAGAGTTCAGCAACTTACCTCAGTATGAACCAGTTTTATAACCCCCTCAGTTGCAGATGTACAGTCTAAATTTAATGTTTTTGAACTCTCTTGGCGGACTAGAAAATGTTTTTACTACAGCAATGTAGCTAGAAATACATACTTGAATTGAGAGGGGTAAGAAGCATAACTCAGCTGACTGCAATCTACTGACATTTAGCTGTGACAATTTTATATACTATAATTTAAATGTTATCCGTTTTTGGACACTTGAGGACAGTATAACAAGCAGAAAAAGGAACACTGATATATTATCACCTTGCTTATGTGGTGAACTAGGACATTTACACATCCAGCAGATGTGTAAAGTTATATTTTGAAGATTAGCTCAATACTTATCATCTTTAAACTCTCATCTGATTTCCAGAACTTCCTCTGGAAAAAATATGGCTCCTCATAATCTGCTGTATTTTCATTTGCTATTTGCTAACTCAGGTATACACTAGGTGTAGATTTCTGTGCTGAAAACAGCCTGCTAATATCACTGATTAGAGTTTTGAAAGATAACTGGAACACCAAGGCTGCAGACTGTGAAAGCCGAGCAAGTTGAAAGACACTAAAACACTCCACAGAGTTTTAAAGTGTTGAGTAAAAATTGTCTTGAATATCAAAACTGAAACATGTTTTGGAGTTTTAGCACCCTGTTCAGGCAAAACTCAACATGTTGGATATGCATTTTTACAATCGAGATTTAGTTAAATAATATGTTAAAGAGTTAAAACAGGTAAACCCACAAACTTTTTGCACTCTAGTGATGGTATCACAGGCATGCAAATGTTCCTGTTTTCCTCAGAACCCAGCACATGGACATATTAACAAAGAAGAAACTACATTCATTAAAAATTCCTATGTTGCCACATCTACTCCTTTTAACATGCTATTTATTGCTCATTTTACAAAGAGAGGGGTGGAATGGAATATTAATAAAAGCATTCTTTGTTTAGCAATCAATCACTGGATCCTACTTGTTATGCATGTTGACTTTACTGTCACGCTAGTCAGCATACCTAATGCTGAAAGGCAAATACTTTTTTCCAGAAACAGAACTCACAGGTCAGTGTTTGTTTGTTTTTTGTGTATTTTTAGCTCAGAATAAAACCACTTTTATTCTGTGTCCTTCTGTGGAAGGGCAGTTCTTCTAGTTGCCACTGGAAAGTTGCCAAAAGCAAGTTAATCTCCAGTATACGAATCCAGCTTGCTAATCAAGCTAGCTAGCTTCAGTTTACTTTAGGTTAACTGGTAAGGTTGTAAGCTGTAAACCCAAGTGTATCAATGAATAATAATTCGATTGTTTCATCTAAAAGGTTATCAAGAGTACAGCAGTAGTAGCACTGTGGAGTGGCAAGTTGCTGTTCCCTAAAAGTTACAATAAGATAATTTTGTGACAGCGTGTTATTAGCATTCATGATCACTAGCTCTGCCTTTGAATAACTTTTTTTTGTTCCTGTTTCAGTTTAAAAGGTTAACAAGCATCGTGTTAATCACTAACAAATCAGCCAGACTGCGTTCTACATGAACTCATTAACAGCAGCAGGGGCAGATTTCACAGTTGGACTTTTGTCAAAATGTTCTTCATGATGATTCCCTTCAGTTCAGGACACCATTTCACACTTTCTGATGAAATACTGTTGCAACCAAGTATTATCTTTGTCAGAATTAACCTGGATATTTCCAATCTGGGGAAAGATGAGCAGCAGTGAAAGAAGATTTTGAAAGCCAAACCCTTGGGAAAACTTGTCCCACTCATCTGTCCTGTTGGTGACAAAAGTAGTGTCAGATAGCTTTTTGGGGGTTTTTATATGACGAAATGTACAGCAACTCCGCACGCCAGTCAGGGTAGAAAAAAAACAACCTGTGGCAATGTTGTTTTGGCATCTGATGGATGGATGGAATTTACAGGAGACCAATTTACAGACACAAAGATGTGCAAATTAAATATGACTGCAAAAAATGTCAGTGTTTTCCTTTTCCTGATAAGGCAGGTAAGAATAAACTGCTTGCTTAGCTTTTTTAGGTGAATCACCTTTGCTCTGCTCATGTTTTAGGAGACGACTGCAAATCGTACAGTTCTAATATGAGCTGTAATTCTTCACTCCTCCGCTCATTCTCCTCTCTCCCCGCTGTCCCTCTCTCCTTCATTACTTCTCCATATGTAGATAGCCACACATTATTATTTCCCTGCCTTATTTTGCTGACACAACGCTAGCCAAATGAAGTGAGATATACGGCAGGGCTTATTGGTGGAGATGGCCAATCCCTTCTGGCCAAACCATTAACAAAATGGACCACACTTTGTCTCCTGGTAGTTTTTTTTAAATATATATTTTCTCTATTGAGGGGCTATTGTTAGAGCTTAATCACATGTAGAAAATAACAAAAATAACAAACAACAAATCAAGTCAACTTTCTGCTAAGGTAGCCTCTTAAAGGATATACAACTGAACACTGAAAATTAAATCCCAATCTATAGAATAACATATATTATATTCTGGTACAAAATTGTGGTAGTATACTTAGATTCAGAAGTATTTTGGTGATAATACATTTTTTTAATTTGGACTTTGTACACTACTACAGTGGACAATACCACATTTGAATTTAAAATCAAATGATCAAGATGCAATACATGCAGAATTAAAGCTTTAAAGGGATTTATTTTGCAAAAACTTGTAATTCTCTCCAAGTAAAGGCAGGAATGTGTAGGCGAGAGTATTGACTAGTGTAGCCCAGATGAAAAAAACAACACATTTACACCAATGATAAAGAAAGAGAGTATTTATTCTCTTTATTTTAACTGTCCACATCAACAAAGCATCATATTTCCTATGACCATTGAATGCACCTCTCAGTTCACCCCACGTGAGGGCACCTAGCTCAGCGACCAATCAGAGCCTACCCAGGCTGCGTTGACCCTGTCAGCCAGGAAGTGAGGTGAAGGTGCATGGGCTCCTGGGTTTTTTCTCATGTCAGCAAGAGGAGTGGAGGCATCTGCTACTCAAACCGAGAAATCCACGGACAAAAGAGAGGAAAAACTCAGAATTGAGAGGAAGGAAAGCCAGCATACGTACCTGCTGGAAGTCCGGAGTCGAGTGGCTGGATGAAGGAGAGAAGCAACGTCGGCTAACCACTCACCTTTCATCCGGAGAGCTGCTGCAATTCCAACACCAGTGTGTGTTAGGCTTTTGTGAAACAGAGCAACGGTCAGGTTTTTGGAGAGGACAGAAAAGTCCAAGGACCAGGACGATATTCCGGTTGTGATAGATGGCGAGCCAACCACTTTGAGGACGATCCGGCCCAAAGAAGATACACACCCACACACTCATACATTCCAATTACACTCACAAGGACCTTTGAAGTTGGCTGTTGCCAGCTTAACTCTAAATCCTTAAAGGGCCCCAACGAGTACTTTCATTTTGTTAAGTGTGCACACTATTTATTTTATTTTATACTTTTTCTGTACAAATTGGACAAATATCTGTTATATCTTGTAACAAAACAAGAGTGGCTCCTCAAAAGTTGACATTGTGTCCAGGTCATTATTGCTGCTCAATACTTTGGCTCCATACGAATTTGGTGTCTTCTGATACTGGCCAGGGCTTCATTACAAGCCCAAGTAGTTATTGTGCTGTAATTCACCTTTATACCTTAAAGTTGGTTACACTAGTAAGGTGGGAGAGTTGGCTGATATGATGGAGAGAAGTTAAGTAGATACTGTATATTGTTTATGCAGGAGACCAGGTGAGAGGAAGCAGGTCATGAGCTTGGGAGGTGGATTTAAGAATTGGGAGGAACACGTGGTGATGTCTGTAAGAATGAAGGAAGATGCATACACATGGAATATGTCTTAAGTAGAAGATGCAATCTGAAAGAGAATCAAAAGCACATGCTATTTGTTGGATGGTGGAGGCTAGTAGAGAGGGGGGCCAGGTGGCTGTCATCTGGTAGTTAAATACTGGAGGTGATTAGCCAATTATCCAATCCAAGGACAGGAAGAGACTCCACCCAGCTACTCAGAAGGCACGCCCAGGTGTCCAACTCCTAAAAGAGAAAGGGGAAAAAACCCACAGCCATCCTCTGGTGGGAGGAGTCACGCATAAAACAAAACACTGACAACATTGGATCATAACAGGAAGTACAGCAAAGTTTTCAATGAAAAAAGCTGGCAAAAAAGTGGAATAGTCAGAGAGAAAAAGAAAGTAGACAACAGTACTGGGAATCTGTGTTCAACAAAGAGAGAGTGGGCAACGCATAGGTAAAGGCTGAAAAGAATATGGTTAGGGTTATTAAAAGTTATTATTACAGTGATTAGAGATGAAAAAATTAGAGTGATAAGTTTACTGGTTTTCAAGAACAAAGTGATCTGGAGAGCTGTAGTAACTACAGCAGGATAAAGATAATGAGCCACATCATAAAACTATGGGACAGACTAGTTGAAGCTAGGTTAAGAAGACGGTCAGTGACCAGCAGTATAAGTTTATGCTAAGAAAAAACACTACAAATGTGATGTTTGCTTTCGAAGTGTTGGTGGAGAACGATTATAGAGAAGGTCAAAAGTTGCACTTGTTCTCATTACATCCAGAAAGACAGAGTACCCAGAGAGGAACTGTCATACTGCATGAAGAAGTCAGGAATAGTATGTTAGGGTGGTGCAGGACATGGATGAGGACAGAGAGACACCGATTATGTGCGGTAGAAGTGACAGATGGGTTCAGTGTGGAGATGGGATTACAGGGATCAGCACAGAGCCTCTTCTTTTTTGCAGTGGTGATGGTGGTTGACAGATGAAGATAGGCAGGAGCCTCATTGGATCATGATGTTTGCAGATGACATTGTGGTCTACAGTGAGAGTCGAGTGTAAGTGAAAGAGATCATAGAGAGGTGGAGGTATGCTTTGGAGAGAAGAGAACTGAAAGTCAGTAGAAGCAAAACAGAATATATTTGTGTGAATGAGAGCGAGACTGGTGGAAAGGTGAACATGCAAGGTGTAGAGAGAGTGACACTAGTTTAAATGCCTGGAAAAACCATCCAAAGCAGTGGAAAGTGCAAAATAGAGGTGAGGAAGATAACTCGCACAGGGTGGAGCGGGTGGAGATGAGTGCCAGGGGTGATTTGTGACAAAAAGGATAGCAACAAAGGTGAAAGGAAAGGTGTAGAAGATGGTAGTGAGACTTGCTATGATGTATGATTTGGAGACAGTAGTACTGACTAATCGACAGGATGTGGAGCTGAATGCGCAAAAGCTGAAGATGTTCAAATTTTCATTGGAAATTATCAGAATGCACATGAAGAAATGAGCATACCAAAGGGATAGCTAAGGTCAAGTACTTTTGAGCTTTGGAAAAATGGGGATTAATACAAAGTCTTTGTATAACCCTTTGAATTAAAGCTGAAATTCTGAATTTCAGCCAAATAGTATTTGCTTGATATATAAATCACTGTGATGGTGTACAGAGCCAATGCTAACAGATTTGGCAAGTAAGCTGTATCTATAAACTGGACTTATGCAATGCAGAGGCACACATTCGTACCAAATAGAGCTAACAGAAAAATGAAATACTAGTTTCACTCACCGGACTTGCTTGAGATGTCCAGTTCATTGACTCAAATGAAGAAAAAAAAAGCAAAACCTAGAAACCATTTTCAGGAGTCCATGTCAATCAATGCATTCATGACCTTTACTGCAGTACCTCGATGGATGGGTTTAACTTTAGAACAGAGTAAAATACGTTAATTTTAGTAAAGTTTTTGGTGTTACCATATGTTGATCTATTTTGCTTAATTCAAATAATTGTATTTACATAGCACCAGCTCACAGCAACAGTTGCCTCAAGATTCTTTATATTGTAAAGTGAAAACACTACAGTAATGCAGAGAAAACCCCAGTAATCAGTCAACCCTCTATGGGCAAGCTAGTGGGGAGGAAAGTGACAGTGGGAAGGAATAAATCCTTTTTAACACAATGAAATCTCAGGTAGAACGAGGCTCAGATTAATAATAACTAGTAATTAAATGAGGAGAGTTGTATAAACACATAGTTAGTGATGAAGAAACACTTGGAGCCCTAGGGCTATTGCAGCGTAACTAATGGAGGATCCAAGGTCACCTGATCTAGTTCTGACTATATGCTTTATCTAAAAGGAAAGTTGTAAGCCTAATCTTAAGAGCAGAGAGGTTATCTGTCTCCAGAGTCCAAACTGGGATCTCCATCCACAGAGGAGGAGACTGAAAGGTGAAGGCTCTGCCTCCCATTCTACTTTTAAATACTCTAGGAACCACAAGTAAGCCCGAAGTGTGAGAGTGAAGTGCTCTGTTAGGCTGGGAAAGTTTTAAGATAAGATTGGGCCCGATTATTTAAGATCTTGTATGTGAGCAGAAGGATTTTAAATTCAATTCTGGATTTAACAGGGAGCCAATGAAGAGAAGCCAATATGGCAGAAATATGTTCCTTCTTTGTAGTTCTCGTCAATATTCTTGCTGCTGCAAAAAGGTATTTACTGACTCTCTGCAGTCATAAATTGTCACGTTTCAAATATGAGACAGGAAGCAATCTTCTTTTACTAAATACTAGGGACACACTGATGAATAATGTTTCTTACCTTCTGTCTTTTTTATTATTTTGCTAAGAGATACTAATTCAGGAAATATATTTTTTTGATCTATTTATTTAGCAACATTTATTTTACAGAGTTTTGAGAGCAATATTTATGTTGAGCCTAATGTTCATAAAGAATGAATTTCAGTCTATTCATCACTCTGAATTGATTGTTCTAAAACTGGTTTTAGATTGGATTGAAATCACTTCCTGCAATAATATTTGTCTATAAAAATCTTTAATTTGTTATTGTTTTATTTTAATTTATGCAACTATCCTTGAACAAAAACCTTAGAACCCATGACATATCAAGGTAGTGTCTGGAAATCATGGCCACTTTTAGTCATGTAAAACTGACAGAAAGCGAGCATGACTGTACTTTGATGCAGTTCCAGATTAAAAAAAAATCTAAACAGTCTTTCACTGAATTCAAAGGATTGTGCAGTATTGGTGGAGGTATGTGCTCTCAGGGGTTTGGAATTAGACTTTGCTCTGAGTGTGTGTGTGTGTGTGTGTGTGTGTGTGTGTGTGTGTGTGTGTGCAAGCAGGTATAGTATAAACGGTCTGGGCAAGTGTGTGTGTCTGTGTGTGTGAGAGAGAGAGTGTGAGAGAGAGAGAAAGGAAGGAAGAACGAGAGACGGCCAGAGTGGGTCTAGGTGTGGTGCGTACGGCCCGGCTCATTTCACAGCTGTATAGGGATTAGGTGGTGGAGTGCGGTGGGGTAAGCTGTCTCTTTTATCTCATTCAAACATGTTGCTAATTCAGCAGAGAGCGGCTGCCGCGGGAGCCTGTGCCACTAAGCGCTGTATCATTCTGCCTGCCGTGAATAAACTGCTAGTCCTAATCCCCAATCAGCCGCCGTGACATGGATTATCACCCGCGACAAGCGCGGCGACCCAGCAGAGAGGAGAGGAGAAGCGAGGAGAGAAGGTGTGGAGGGAAGAGGAAAGAAGGGACAAGGGAGATGAGGGGGAAGGAAAGACAAAATAGAAAAGACAAATATAGTGGAAAAGAGAAAGGAGACAAAAGAAGAGGGTTAGCAAATCAATATGAGGAAGAGGAGGAAAAAGGAAAAACAGAGACGACAAAATGATTAGATAAAGACAGTGATTGCAGAAGAATGTGGCAAGAAAGACAAGGAAGAGAAAGGAGAGGGGATGAGATAAAGATAGAGGAATAAAGGAGAAGAGATCACCAGGAAGGAAAAGAAGGTTAGAAAATGAGCAAGGAAGAATAACAGAGAAATAGGACATGAATGAACGGGTGAGGAAAAGGATAAAGAGTTGGATGGGATAGAAACGAGAGGGTAGAAGAAGGTCTGAGGAAAAGAAATATAAGAGAGAAGGAAAGCCAAATAGAAGGAAAGGAAAGGAAGGAAGGAAAAGGACAGTAAGAATGTAAGAAGTGACCGAGCAGAGTAGATAAAGGTAGAGAAAACACAGGAGAGGAGAACAATAGAGGAGATGAAGTGGAAAAGAGGAAAAAGTGAAATAAGAAGATACATTAGAGGAGGCAAAAGCAGTGTTTGTAAGAAACGAGACAGACGAGTTAAAACTCAGAAATCAAGATGAAATAAGAAGAGAGTAAATGAAATAAAGGAGAGGAGATAGGTGACTGATATGGAAAGAATATAATAAGTTTGGAAAAGTGAAAAGAGAAAGGAAAAAAGCAGATTACAAAATGGTGAAAGCAGAGAAGAAAGGAAGGTAAAGAAAAATATGAGGGCAAGGGAGAAAATCAAAGAAAGGAGGAGACAACATGAGAAGATGATGAGATTAAGAAATGCTCTGCAAGAAAAGAGAAAAAAAATGATGTCTGAACAGTGAAATGGAGAGGAAAAGAGGAGACAAAAAGTAAAGTGTTTGAGAGGAAGAAGACAAGGTTAAAGGTTAAAAAATGGAGAGAGAGAGAGAGAGAGAGAGAGAGAGAGAGAGACAGGGGGAAGGAAGGAGAGAAAAAGAAACTGTAACAGGAAAATATGGTATGGGAAAAGATTATTGGACAAAAGTGTAAGAAAGGGAGAGAAAAGAGGAGAAACAGCCAAACATATGACAAAGAAAAAAACTGAATATGGCCAACTTCAAAACTGAACACAAACTCTGTTTAGTGTTTAGCATACGAGAGGAAAATGCACTTTTCTAAATAAACTATATGAATGAAAATACTGAGTCACCGACACTTTGCACCTACAGGAGCTGCTCAGCTATGGAAACCCACACCATGAAGCTCCCAGTACAGTTTTTTGTGCTGCTGTTCAGGCCAGTAGCGATTTGGAGTGCTGTAGTTGTTGAGTGTTAACATCTTTTACATACTATGTGCCTCACCAGTCAGCAACCCCATTCTAACTTTACAGCTGCACTTTGTGACTGAGTTGCTGTTGTCCCTAAATTCTTCCAGTTTGCAACAATACAACTTACAATTGATCATGGGATATCCAGTATCTGACTGTTGCAGCAGTGATAGTGTCCCCAGAAACCCTGTCAGCTCAATTCAGCAAGCTCTTTAGAACAACTCGTGTTCTTTAACAAATGTTTAGAACATTTTATTCACAAAACACAATTGAAGTGTTTTTGGGGAGACAATACCATAAAGCAACAGCTGAGGAAGTGACTAAAAGATATGAATACTGTGCACAGACACGCTGCATTATTCAGCTTCTATTGTGTGTGTGTGTGTGTTCAATTAGTATTGTTTTTTTCTGTTTTATTCCACTTCTTTTGTGTTTTGTGTCCTTTTGATGCATTTTTCTGTTTGCTGGTGTGTTGCAGTGCATTTGGCTTCTCAGGACACAATAGGACTGTAAACCGCACTTCTAACATTAAGAGGTGTGGCTCTATGCTTTTGTCCATACACTGTACGTCCCCTCGGCACCACATGTTGGTTTGTTAAGCCTCAATATAAGGATTTTAGTCACTGCCATGTTGGAGGTCAGCATATTTAGATGAGAGACTTGAGTTCTAAGTTAGTCGCTGATGCTTGCAATCTTAAACTGTACATATGTATCTCAGCAACACAGATTTATGCTAAGTGCAAAATAACAATAGTACTGGTTAGTGCAATGTGAGTATTTTACTTAACTCTTTGTAGCCATCATATTTTATTGATAATATGGGTTGCTTTGTTTCACATGTAGATAGTTCTGATAGTTTGTGATAGTAGTTCCAGAAGGCATTGAAGGGTTAAATTGCATTATGGAGTATTAAATCAGCTATAGTGACCAAGACTATTTATTGCACCAGGTCTAGTTCAATGACAAACTATCTAGTGATTCCTAGCAGACAGCTGCCAGCTATAGTAACCTGTGTCAGCTTCCACCTGTCAGTCAAAGTAGTCAAACTATTAAGACTTAATGAAGTTTAAAAGGGTTGGGTTTTTAAAAAAGTTCTTATAAAAGGTTAAATCAACTGTAGTCTGTTTATTATAGCATGCTATAAAGTATTTTTCTGCTGTGAAGTTTAAATTTTAACATGAGAATCTGTGACATTTATTCATTTATTCATTTATAGAACCAGCCTCAAGTGACCTCTAGAGGAACTACAGATATTGGATCTTTCACATTAGGGTCATTTTCCGATCCTGAAGTTGACACTATATGAGGAATGGAACAAAAAACAATGAAAAAAAATAGTAGAAGAGTGGATGGGAAGAAGTCAGGAAGTCATTTTCTTTAAATACAAATTACCTGACTACCTGAACCAAGGTTTCCCATGTGTATTTGTGTATATGTCTATATATGCTTGTTTGTTTTTGGTGTTCCTACCCTTGTATGTTTGTGTGTTGATGTCTTGGAGCTGTAGATTGAATCCTGCCCACAGGGCTACAACATGTACATGTGGGACACCGAGGTTCAAACAAGACCCCAGAGAGAGCCTGGCCCTTTTACATCTGCTAACAGCTCTCTCTCAAACACACTGCATCTCTCTCCCTTTGTGTGTGTTTACTCCAGAACTAATTGAGATCTAATTGCTGTAACACGGTGTAAAGCCCAAGCTCAACTCTCACCAGGGAAATATTGCTAGCAGCCAGCTTTTCCCGCAGGGTATTGTGGGTACCAGAGATGTCACATCTACTTAATCTCAAAACGGAGCCTGTGAAAACAAACTTTTGCCCTTTGCAGATTCAATAATTGACCACACAAATAGATGATGCCATAAAGGTAAATCCAGGTAAACGACACTGAAATTCATCAGCTTCTATCTGCGATATCTATAGTGCTCTGCAGAATCCATCCAACTCCTCTGGTAGTTGACTGCAAACTTTTTATTTTTTCCACTACTTTATGACAGCGCATTTTATGATGAGTGGTATTGTCTTAATAAAGCAAAGCAGCAGATTTCAATCAGGTATTGAAATAAGCAGAGCTAAGTGCATCTCTTTGCCTCAGAGGCGGATGTTGCCTCAGAGGAGAGATAATCATCAATGGCATGAAAAAGAGATGAGCTATTGATATAGTTATGAAACCAATGTTTCAAAACATGCCATATCATCAGTAAAGGAAGATGAGATATTAAATATACATCTTCCTTTCACAGTAATTATAGAATTACAGAGAGACGCAAGTGAAACTATTAAATGAGCCTGATTGAGTGAAGATGTTTTCTTCATAGCACAGTTGACTGTTCCAGAAGTATAGCTAACAGGATTGTGCTGTTGCATTTGTACAATTTAATGGTTTTATAATTAAAACTTTAAAAGAAGTTACCAAAACTAATTTTGGCAGGCCTATACAAATAGAGATACAAATTTTGGTGACAGTTAAGTCATATATGTATATAACATATATGTAAGTTGAATGTGACACATGAAACAAACACAAACTGTAAAAGTTACATCGTATTCGCAGCAGGATGACGCAATTCTAACATAATATATTAATATATAAGAAAATAAAAAGAATTGTATAACAGAATTAAGTCCAAGTTTTTCAGAGTGCTACCAGACCAGAAGGGTAGAGGCTTTAGACTGCAAATAAAAAATGGACATAGTCACTGCGATATCATGGACTTGGATTGTAACATGTATCTAACTTTACAATGGAGTTACTACTTAATGTTCTTACTGTTTTTGTTTTCAGTGCACAAAAAAGTGGTACGCTTGTTTCATTGAGGATTGTTTATGACTTCTGTCTCATTGATTTTGGATTATTTCAGCTAAACAAAGTAAACATTTAATTCCATCAAGTTACCAGAGAGCAATCCTTAGGATCACTATGGAAGAGTAAAGGATGACCCCGTGAAGTTAGCTTGTAACCCCTGTAGACAAATTCCTGCCTATCGTAGAATCCCAGTAAACATTTCTTCGCTGCGGGTCTTTTCATTAAATCTAGTCATGCTTTAAAACATAGTTCCAAAATAATAGTTGATGTCACAAATGTTTCTTCATCGTTTCAAATTAGATATTCAACATAGACCAGACATTAGATTTTCGTGAATTATTTTCTACTGTGCCAATATTGATTAGAACAAAATAAAATAAACAACATGAAAAAATTGTTAGACAGAATGAGGGGGAAAAAAAACTCAACCCAAAGTCCCAAACACACAATCTCGTACAACCCTCTACTTAGCCTACTGAGATAAATGGTGTAATGTGAAACAAGGAGTGTTCCTAATTCTATGATGCTGATATCATAGACAGGGAGGGGATAGGGATGGAAGTTAATACGAATTTGGTCATTCTGATTCCATTATATCACCCATGAATTTGATTCCTTATCACTTCTCATTGGTTTCTCATTCGCTCCACTTTGAGAGTCACCACCACTAAGCAGCAGATGAAACGTTCAAGCAAATTAATTACATGTTGTGTGGTCACGTTTGTGCATGTTGGAGGTATTTGCCCTCTTTGTTGTGATCATTGTTAGGGTCATTACTCAAAATAATTAATGCATTACACATATTACACAGAACACTTTTCTTAAAAGTAGTACAGTACGTTACTTAATTACTCCCAGGAGAAAGTAGTTCATTTTACTACTGGTTACATTAATTTCACTGTTTCTCTTTAAAATGAACTGAAATGTACCGTCTCATACTTAACAACAAAAAACAAATAGCCCACAGTCCCACACACCAACACAAATCCCTATTCTAATGAGGACTAGCACAAAGAGACTTTAAAGTGATTGTCAGGGTGATTCTACTCTAGAAACCTGAACAGGTAGAGACGAACGCTGCAGTCTGGCTCCTCATCATGGCTTTTGTTACCGTTGAAGTTCAGGGTCTGGCTGCTGGGCTGGGTCGGCATTCACTGAGCTTAACATCACTCAGGTTTTTAGCTAACTGATGATGTCTGTGAAGGTGCTTGCAAAGAGCTGAATTTCTCTGAGCAGCATAATGTAGTTGTTTCTGTCCTGGAAGCAGTTCGCACTTAACTGTCATGCTCTTGTCCCTCTCGTCCTTGCAATAAAAACTGAAGTGCTGTCCTTATTCTTGCTATAGAATACTCCACTATTTTCCTCCTCCGTCACACAAACTGAAATCAGCTGATTGTAGCACAAGTGCAAATAGAACTGAATCAATAGGCAAGCAACTTAACTATTTAACTTCTCCAAGGAATTGAACTATTTAAAATTTCCAAGGAATTAAACTATTGGGAACCAGTTCCCCAATCCCAGGGAGGTGATAACTGTAAGAATGATGAATCAGTGTTATTAATGCTATCATGTCACAAATTAAAAATAGAATTTGTATGTGCAAAAAATACGGTGGCCCCTAGAGACAAAGCACGTACAAACTCCAAAACACATGCAAACTCCAAAACACAATGGACAGGCTCCAGGACGCTAGGGGCAGTGTTGAGCTTGATTTGCAAAATACTGCAAGTTTGTTGCAAACACATGGAGTTGGATACCAGCGGATAACACCTGCAAAGATAGAACAACCACCCTTTATAAGAAAGGTAATGTGCAAACTGTTGTTTGTTTGATTTGTTTTTCATTGCTATGAACGCTTGGTTTATGGTGGAGTCAAATCTGACGTTAGCCAACAGTCAGTGTGCTTTGCTCAGAGAGAAGCTCAACACTGCCCATAGCGTCCTGGAGCACTTCCGTTGTGTTTTGGAGTTTGTACATGTTTTGGAGTTTGCACATGCTTCGGAGTTTGTACGTGATTCGGAGTTTGTGCGTGCTTTGTCTCTAGGGCCCACCGTACAAAAATAGCTTAAAAGTCTGCTCATTTCTTCCAAAAAAAAACCTTTGCTATTGCAGTGCCAATGTGTATACATGGTGATGTTTGGAGTTGTCTGTGATCTGCCACCTCGTGTCCACTTGTGTAAAACCTGATAAGTGAAGACATTCTGAGGATGTCTGTTTACCGCCAAACACTAACCATATAAACTGTAATTGTTTTAAAAAACAACAAAAAAATAATTCATTTAATTTGTTCTTTGCAATAAATTCATCTATAGTTCTTGCTTTGTCATAAAGATTGTAACATGACGCGGTGGACAACAGTTCTAACCATAATGCCTGAACATGCTTCCGTAAATTGTTAAGATGGTGTTGGTTCATTTTGGAACACCGTTAATGGATCGTTTGAAAAATAAAATGTTTTTTGATTGATGTACAAGCCAACCATACGCAAAAGTCTGTGTTCAAGGTTGTTTAAATCAGTGAGTGAAATACTTGCATCTTATTCATAATACCGTTGAAAATCATGTGGAAAGAAAACAAGATAATTATTACTATATTCTATTACATCATTTGTGTTTAAAGGGCTAGAAACACAGGAAAATAGGCTTATCTTTGTATAAGTCTTAAACCACTAGCATTAGTGTCACTGTCCATTTATAATTAAAAGTTAAGCCGACTGCATGTCAAAAAATGACATTAATGAGATTTTACTAAGCTAACAAAGATGTATAAACCTGCCCTGCTCTCTGCCTCATGACTGGTATAAGAAACCCACCAGTTACCACTGTCAAAGCTGATAAATCAACCAATCACATGCTTGGATGTGTTTAATCACACATTAGTCTAATGCATATCTCCTGGTGTTCTGGGAACTGTTTTTACTGCTGACACACACCCACACACAAATAACAGCCCATCGGGGCAATCTTCTGCCCCATCAGTGCGTTAACTTTCTAATTTACTGTGTTCTTGAAGTGGAGGAGCAAATGAGCGTCCCAAAGAGGAGTCAGTCCCCCACACAGCAGGGGCTGGGAGACCCCCTGCAGCTTCAACAAACATTTAGACTGTGTTGTTACTGTGATACACACTATCAAAACAGTGGTGATGTCAGAGTGGTGACAGGATTCTGTGTGTGATATTTATGAAAATGACTCAGGACTTTAAGTTCCTATAAATTCATTAGAAACCTTTTTTCCCATTACATTTAATTTAACTCAGTTACTATTCAGTTGCTCTAAGATCTGATTTTTGTCTAACCCAAGATGCCCACCTGTTATTTAATGCTGTCCATCTTAATATAGCTGCAGTCTGCCTTCACAAACATTTGTGAAAGAATGGGTGTGTGAAAGAGGCTGTTGAATTCAAGTGTGGTACTGTAATAGGATGCCACCATTGCAACAAGTCAGTTCATTAAATTTCTTCCCTCTTAGATATTTCACTGTTAACTGTAGCCATAACTAGAGTTATATTGCAAAGTGGAAGCATTTAGAAAAACCAGTAACTCAGCCACAAAGACAATGTAAAGTTACAGAGCAGTGATGCAGAGGGCTGAGGTGCATAGTGTGTAAAAGTCACTGACACTCTGACTCAACAGCCGCAGAGTTCCAAACTTCCTCTGGCATTAACATTGGTGTGCTGGAAGATTATAGAATTCGTTTCCATGTGCTAGCACCTCTTGTGGGTGTAAAGTGTAGATGACCCAGTACTTTGGTACATATACTGTGTGTCTTCAGACAAATAATTTTGTGACATATGGTGCCATGCAATCTGTACTAAAACCACTAAAAGCTGATTTTGTCATTTTTCTGTAGGCTTAGAAATGTGTCGCTCACAGTGTGGTGTGAATTGTTAAAACTTGAAACTGTGAAACAAAACATGTCTGTATATGTTTCCAATCTGTTACTGTGATATTGGCACCTGTCATCAGTTCAGTCCTTTGTCCCATGGCTGAACTTTCATAACCTTTGTCAACACGTATGCGTAGCGTATGCTTGCTCTGTTTGGTGGTTGAAACATCATGAGCAGCAGGGCAGAGACAACAGCAGATGAGAGAGGCTGAGCAGCCAAGCAGCCGTGAAAATCCTCTCTACATCTTCCTCCTCATGCAGGCAGATCCCTATGAAATCGAATCATCTTTTCTTTCTCCATGTCTTTATCTCATCCCATCCTCCTTTACAGCCCCCTTCTCATCCTCTGGTCAGTCCCTTCTACCCAAACTACCACCTTATTGTGCCACTGAGGAGTACATTTTTATCTCTGGTTCCTCTCCAGATGCTTCTCCAGTGGTCTCATTTTCATAAAGCTACAACATTCACAGGGAGAAGAGAGTTAAATAGGTAAGTCACGGAGAGAAGAAAGCAAGCGGGCCAGAGAGATGGAGAGACAAAGGGAAAGATGAAGAGAGAGGGAGTAAAAAACGTTAGTGGTCAGCAACACCGCGGGCATCATAAATCAGATTTCCCACAATCCCCTGCGGAGGGCCCCTTTGCTCGGCCTTGAGCGGACACGCTCAGCGGGGTGCGGAGCATCGATTGGCGTCGCCATGACGATGCTGACTGTGCCGGGTTCGGAGGGCGAGAGGGGCGAAAAGGTGAGGTGTTGGAAGGGAGGGTGGGTGTGTATGTGTGTTAGTGTAGTGGTGGTGGTGGGGGGGGGGGGCACGAAGAAATCTGCCTCAGCATCAAACTAAAACAGCGAAAACCAAAACCCAGGAAAACGTAAGTGTGTGTTTGTGTGGGTGTTTGTGCAGGAGAATGTGCAGACTCGGGGGTAATTTCCTCCCCAATCAGCACACCCTCACTCGCTTCAACACTTGCCCCCTTCCACTTCTTCTTCCCCGCTCATCACAATCTTCTGCCCACTCACTCCGGGGCAAAACGGAGGAACAAGATCTTCCCGCTGCCTCCCTTTGGGTTTGTGTAGGGAGGCCGAGATATAGCTCACACAGCTGCAGGGCTCTTCTCAAACACTGAACCCTGGGCGGGAAACGCAAACTGATTAACCAACATGTCAGCTTTATCACTTAGTAGCTTTGGATAGAGTTTATGTTATTTAACTAAAGGAGCCTGAAGGCAGGGCTTTATAAATGCCACCAGCTGCCTCATTTCATTATAGGAACTGTTTTAGTATCATATTGTATCATACTTGAAAACAATGAAACCACAAGTACCAAAAACCACATACATTATACATAATGTATAAAGATTAAAGGTAAAAGGTAAAAAGAAAAAAAATACTGACTTCACGTTTTTTTCTTCTTTTTTTCATGCTGAAGAAAGAAATGAAACTCTAAACTTTGTTCTCTTTGAAGAAAAAAGTCTTAGGGTGAGATAATTGCTATAAACAAAGTCCTTCTGGAGGCAAGTCTTACCAGTCAGCAACCATGTTGAAATGCCTCTGGGAACTTAATTTGGCAGGTATTTTGAAGCATTGTTTAATTTCATGTTTGCTGACTTTCCCTCAGAATATGGTCTAAAAAAGCTTTTTTCCCCATACTCTTTTACTCCCTCTGACAATGGCTATGAGATTTCACTTCAGATTATTTAACTGAAATGTCCCTGAAGATGCCGTCCTCACACCACTGTCAGTTTTTATTATCAGATAACTCTTTTAAATTAAAATGTATCTACTGGTGGGTTTTCAACCATTTATGTACAAGAGGGAGGAGTAACATTCAAAGGACTGCTGTTCTATGCTCTAATTTTCTTTCTCTCTTTTTGATTTTGTTGGAGGTAGAAGTCTGAGTTTCACGGACACATGAATGCTTTGTCTGCAGTACAAAGAGCTGAAGTTGTACAGTCATTGTGTATTCAAACAAATCTTTGTCCTTTTCAGTTGGCCAAATGTTTAACCCTGTCTCTTAAATATTTCCCCTTACAACTGAAATATATCTTTGATTATAAGAAAACCTATTTTCTAGAGTAATGTATAGCAGCAGTATCTCATTGAGTAAAAACTTTTACAGGCATCTAGATAATTTTGAGATTTTTTTTAACCTTAAAGGTGAAAATTCATCTAAGTATTAGGGCTATTAACATACGTAATTGAAAAGAAGCCTAGAAATAAATACATCCTATATGTGTAAATTTAATTTCACAATGAATATGGTTTGTTTTTCTTTTCTTTTGATAGCATACTGTTCACTCTGAAACAGCAGCACTTTTTGGCTTAATGAAAAGCTGAATTGAAACTGATACCGACCCCCCCACCCCCATGCAATATGGTCTCGACTCCAAAAGGATCACAAGCGCTAAAAGTGAAAGTCTGGGAAAGTTTGTGCTATAGAGTGTTTCAAGTTGCAACTCTAAAAATCAGAGGGGGGGATAACATTTTATCACCATCAGGGATGAAATATTTAGCAAAGGCAGCGCTGTGTAGACCAAAAGGAACTTTTCTGAACACATACATCTCGTACATTGAAAAGGGGAATTTTTGGTTCAAATCTTGTACAGAGAAGGTCAGGAGAGAGGTTCAATAATTATATGTAGAGTATGGTACACTGTTGTGGTTTCGGGCTGCATTTCAGCCGGTGGTGTTGGGGGAAACTGATGGACTTATGATCACAGAAATGTGTGGTCAGATTTTGATCCAGCATACAATATCATCTGGACAGTGTCTGATTGAGAGCTGCTTTATTTTTCAGCATGACAATGATCACTGCTAATGCTGCTTCCATAAGAAGCATACAAAAAGGTACTCTGACTTAGGCTCATATATTTATGCTTACAGATGACAAATGCATTGGTTCTTATTCAGCAGAGAGGAATTGTCTATTAAATAGTGTCTAAACACAGAGACTTTAGAAGCTGTTAAAATTCTTTATACCTCGACCTTGGTTACCATGTTAAATGTTACATTTTTTGACAGTACAAAAGAAGAGGGTTAATGTTTATGATTGACTATAATCTCCTCTGAGCAGCAAAGAGTTGTAGAGCCAAACGTGTACTGTCTAGGGGATGACTTTTTTGTACTGTTGCATTTCCAATTCCGAGGACTGAGAAGTGGTGAGATATGCTTAGTTTTCACCCAGGAGACTAGGTGATTGTCATTTAGTGCCAAAAACTAGAATTGACTTTTTGTTTTTAATTACTGTTTGCTTGGGTTTAGGCATCAAAGTTACCTGGTTAGAACAAGGAAAAAGGTAATACTTCAGGTCCAAATAGGAAAGTTCACAATGTTAACAATATTAGTTGTTATGTTGGCTGGCACCACCGCCCCATCTATTATATGACTGTTGCCGTTAAGGAGAAATAATATGTGAAAGATATGCTTATTTGAAACTTACTTTTTAAACATCACAAGCAGACACAATCTAGGAGCAAATCCATCAGAGCATTCTTGAGAAGTTTAATTGTGAATGTAAATTCACATATAACAGGGCTGGAATTTCACATCACAGCAAAACATAAAACTTGTCTTGCAGATGAAAATGTTCATAAAACACAGGAAGGAAATCCATCTTATGTCATATTACTTAAAACAATCTTTAAGGAACCGCATGGGCCTCTCCCTCTCCGGTTACTACTTTTCCTATCTCTCTATATGTTCCTCGTTCTCCTTCCCTCTCCCTTTCACTCCCACTCTTTCATAAATTTCATTAACAGAGAAATCCCATTAGCTCTCTCTCTGGCCCTGCCTCTCAGGGTTAACAACTTTGCTTAGCCATGTAAATTCAGAGCTTAGTCAGGCCGATTCTCCACACAGCCACCGCCGCATGCACGCTGTCATCGCCACATTAAACTCTATCTTTGGATACGTTCACGTGTGTAAAAATGTGTGTATGTAGACTGGGTGAAGGAAGTGAGGTCTGTGTAAACCTTTTCCAGCAGATAACCTGGATTGTGTGTGTGTGTGTGTGTGTGTGTGTGTGTGTAGGTGTGTGTGTGTGTGTGTGTGTGTGTGTAGGTGTGTGTTTCCATATCATATACATACTGTACATATTCTCAGTGTCTGGCGTATGAGGTTGAGGGGGATGGAGACTTATCTCCTGTGGGCAGGACCGAGGCATCTTACCGCTGGCCCCACACAGCCCTCCTCCTCTTCCTCACTCTTCCTCCAACCTCCTTCTTCCCTCTCTAAAGCTTTAACACACAAACCCAAGAAGATTTACTCCACATTGGCACCACCATCGGCTCGCTGGCTCCCAAACAAAGTGAAGCAGCTTAAAGTGATATTTCACATCAGGGAAGTATTTATTTCTCTCTTTTACAACACAGGTGTGTCCAGGAAAATGTGGGTGCCTTTCTCCATTTCACAAATAATTCTAGCCTAAAACTGTGGGCTATAAACTGAAAAATATAGTAAATGCAGATCACTTATTTTGGATCACATGGCTTTTACTTTCACTTCACTTTTTCTTTCCTTCCTCACTCAAATCCATTGGTACAGTTAGAACTCTAAAAAAAGCATACCAACATATTTATCCACCTACTCATTTTCTTAACACTTAACCAAGTCACGGCCAGTCTATCTCAAAGCAAGGTGAGTTGCTGGGTACACCGTGGACAGGTTGCCAGTCAATCACATGGCGTACTTCTAGCATATAAAGTTTGTAGTTTGAATGCATCAAAACTCTTTGGCATTCTCCTTCAGGTCCAGTCAGAGTTTAAAAAAAAGAGGAAAAGGTACCATCACTGGTTATGACTTAAATCTCACAGAATTAACTATGCTGAATTCTAATCTGGAGTATTATGTGTTTTATAAAGACATATACATATACACTTTTGTGTTCGCTCTCTCTTCGGTAGAGTATCACTTCCTGTTCCAACACACAGTGGTGTTTTTGTGTAGCTTATCTGTGTAACAATTTAATTAAAAACTTTTAGTTAACTTCTTTTTTTCATAGTGTAATCTTCACATGCTTTATACGAAGCACACTCTGTGTGTACTCACTCGCTAATTTATAGCCAAAGTATTCACTCACTGTGTCTTTACTGTTTCATTAGCTTAGCTTAGCTCGGAGCTGAGTCGCTAGCAGCATGGCCTCCTCACCTGTCCCCCCCTGCTACTTGACTCCCTGGTATAATTCTCAAACACGTAGTTTAAAGCAGATAACTCATAAGCTGGAGGGGAAATGGCATGTCACAAATTTGTAAGATCATCATTTAGCCTGGAGAAAGAGTTTGTTGCTTTATAAGAAAGCCCTACATTAATATAGAACATCTTACTATTCATCACTGATTGATGAAAAGAAGAACAACCCTAGGTTTCTAGAGCACTGTTAAGCCAACCATTCCTTTAATGTTAACTAGTAATGCCTTCATGAACTTCTTCACAAATAAAATTTTAACTCTGGGGGACTCTGTATTTACATCAATGATTCCTGGTGTTGTGACGCTGTTGTGACCTGCAAACACTGTTCAGCTCTGCTGGAGCTTATGATCATCAAGTGCAGACCGTTCTACCTACCAAGGGAATTTTCAGCCATACTGTTTGTTGCTGTCTGTGCTTAGGCCAGCATACAGACCCCTGGTCAAAGTCACCAAACTAGTTTGTAAACAGGTACATGTGTGGCCAGAAGGGTCCTCAGAGGCACTCCAAGACTGTTTTTCCACCACAGACTGGGAGATCTTTAAACGGGCCGCCCCAAATGACAACACCATAGACCTGCAGGAATATATGGTTCCTTCTGAACCCCCAACCCCCCAGACATACAACCTCCACCATCGCCTTTTCACTGACTGTCCCACCATCACTTGCACATGAATTCTTGCCCACAAGCACTCTGATTGTGTTGTGTTGGACACTGTTGTTTATGTAAAACTCCTGTGTATGACCTGTACATATGGTTTTTGACAATAAAGCTGCACTGTTAAAAAAAATTCCGTTATAAAACGGAAAAAGTGCTGGTAATTAATTACCAGCACTTTTTCCGTTATTGTACGAGCACTTCCGTAAACCTTAAAACGGATATTTCTGTAGATTTACCCGAGTTTTTCTGTACCATTGACGGACATTTCCGTCAAACCTAAAATGGAAAATTCCGTATTTTCCATAAATTTCGGCGTTATTGCACAGACAATTCCGTAAACCCTATAACAGATATTTCCGTAGATTTACCTGACTTTTTCTTTACCATTTACGGACAGTTCCATCAAACCTAAAATGGAATATTCTGTATTATTTAAGTACTCAATCCATACCATTTACGGACACTTCAGTCATCCTAAAATGTTTAATTCTGTACCATTCTCTATACCGTTTACCATCAATAAAGCACAAATGTAGAATCACAGCAATTATTTATTTCCTTTAACAGCTGCCAGTGCTTTAAAGTGATTTCACTTTTTGTGGTGAATGATTTGCAATATTTACATTACAACCATTAAAACATTCAGAACATCACCTTCACATTCAGAGAAATTTTACATACATAAACCAGCTGTTCTCTCAAAGAAGTACAGCCATGTCCTTTAACAGGGAGATGCCAAATCTAGCAACTTTTTAGCATCCACAGGCTGACAGGCATTAATAACAAATTGATTTGTTAAAGACAATGACAAAATAAGACAATAAAACTGCCAGCATTGCTGTTGCTGTCTCACCTGTCAGTGCAAAATGAGGAGCCCCCTCCAGGAGGATGCAGAAACCTACACCTCCAACTCCACATATCACACCGACAGGCAGAGCTCTGCAACCAGTGGCTGACCTTTCTACAAAAAACAAATAGAACATTAGAAGTATTACATTATACAACTTTTCTATAAAACATCAGTGCAGCAATAACAACCATGACCTTAGAAGGATGACTGTGCAACATGCCATAAAGAGATTTTTAAAACTCTTAAAACAACTTAAAACTACAAAAAAAATTAAAACTTACACCTCCAACTCCACAATGACAGGAAAAGCTTAACCGGAATGACAAATATCGCCCACCTTCCCTCCCCCTTAACATGGGGGATTTGAAACTGCAGCATGTGTGTTGTGGGCATCTAGTTAAAACATCTGAACTCACCTAATACTGTAAAAATCTGTATTTCTACTCCCAAGCCCCATGTTTTTGGATTTGCCTTTGTGTGTGTGTGTGTGTGTGTGTGTGTGTGTGTGTGTACATTCAGTCCAAAAAGGTATTTTCTGAGCTCTGAGAACAGCTCAAATGGCCCATTCAGATTCCTTCTGCTTGCATTCAAATTCCTTCAGCTGAGAAACCAGCTTGCACACCTGTGGAGGAATGAAGTGCCGTTTCTTCCCCTTCTTCTCTGCCTTGGAGCCTCGCTCAGGATTGACCCCAAAGAAAACTCTGAGGAAAAAAAAAAAAACAATAGTGATATGCAGACAAAGTTTGCACGTGTAGTGTGGCTTGACAGGAGTGGAGCAGTTCAATAAAATCCTACATTTGTTTTCTTCAATATGCCCCTATGTGTGAACCTCTCTATCATTCTAATTGACCATCTGTCTAGAACCCAATGTTGTTGTGGTGCTGGTGCCAGTGGCTAAGCTTATCTCTTCCTTTGTCTTTTCAAGACACATGCATTCACACTGCGCATATACAGAAATGTTTGCAAGGGCGAGAAGTCTGCTTATCACCAACACATGACAGCATGCATCCTCAATGTGTATGCAGGGATATTATAAATGCACAGAACACAGAAGGGGATAGAAAACACAGTTGACATTGTCCTATCAAAAGGTGTAACAGCACATTTGAACACGGACTGTCCTGGGGGTTATTCAAACATGGAGTGGAGAAACTGTGACATTCAGTGCACGTTACACATCAGTACAAGTATTAACATTTGGGCATGAATCCACTATGTAGTATTTTTTAAATTAATATGTTTAGTCTTTCCTTCGGGGGGGGGTCCCTGGAACAACATATTTTGAGTTTGGGGTCTGCAGCCAAATAAATTTCAGTTTGTGTGTCTTTGACATGAAAAGGTTTGACCACCACTGACATAACCTGGTCTCAGGTGCTAATGGTTTTAAAGAGATAGCTCAAACGAATTTTGTGTCAACAAACCATTCTGAAAAAAATATGTTTTTGCTCCATTTCCCAACTAGAATCATGTTATGTTTGTTTTGTTATTGATTGACTTAGGACACTATTTAAAGCAAAAAGCATGTTACCTGCCCTTTAAAAAGATATGACACATTTATTCCAACAATAGTCTTCAACAGGGAGCTACAAAATCTCCGAACAAATCCATATTCAGGGGGATCATAAGCCAATAACAGCTGATCTAAAAGCTCACAGCATGTGGCGACACATTTTGAGCTTGTACATCTCAGACAAACGGGTTTAGTGTAGATTGACAAAAAGCAGGTCAGGTGCAGAAAGGCACGGCAAAGTCACATTTACAAAGTATTTCCAAACAATGAGTGCTTACCTTTGCATGAATTCGAGAGTAAAAGCCATCTCCGGTGGGTATTGGACGTTGCAGACATAAAACATGGAGAAGACGTAGCTCAAGGCCACAATGGGAGAGGTGATGTGGTCATTGACCCATCAACAGCAATCTTGAATTGCTGGTCACCTTAAACACAGATAAAAACCATGTACGATTTACAAAAAAAAAAAAAATCCTATATTTTAAGGCAAGCAAAACATTTCTTTAATAAATATGACACAACAACAGCTTATAACAACAGCTAACAACAGCTTGCTGGGATACAAAAAAAGATTTAACTACAAACCTCTGATTAGGATGCATGGGGTCACTGGGAGTTCGACTTCAGGATCTGCAGAGATCTGTTTTGGTGACAGACATGATACATGAATTAATGTTTCCAGTGCACACAAACCTGCTGGCAAATTGACTATCTGCTAGTGTCTTCATCAGACAGAGGTAGCCATTATGCACAAACATTAATGTAAATAGTTTATAGATAGAGAGTTTATAGAGAATATCAGCAGCACAATTAGGGGAATCTATACTTCCTACTGTGGTTGGTTACTTGGTTCACCACTGGATGCAAATAATTATCTTTCACACAGTTTAAAATCTACAACATCTACCTCTTTTTTGTGGAAGAGTTTATAAGAGTCTTCCTTGAAGTATTTTGAAATGCCACAGATGAGCTGTATTGGACCTTCGCCCGTCTTCATCCCTTTGGAGTCAAGGAAGTCATTGATCCCCTTTTCTTTTTTGGAAAGTTCCTGTTCAAGGTTCAAGGTGTTAATTTTGTACAAGTACATAAGACTAACACTCATTTTCGTTTGGAGCTATGGAGAGAATTTTGAAAAAAATAAAAATAAAAATGAATTATTTCATTTTCATTTGCAACCTGTTCTGTTTTGATCTCAAATGTCCTGCTTTTTTGGTTGTCACTTCCTGATTTTTGGTCTCAAATCTATTCCATTTGATTGTTCATCCAAGTTATTCTATTTGATTGGTTGCCAGTTTATCTTTTTTGGTCTCAACTCTCTTTTTGGTTGCAAATCTTTTTTTGATTGATTAATAAAGACAAAATTCTCTCCATATGGAGCAGCACAGCACAATCATAATAATAACAATAACAACACACCTGTGCCAGCTTGTTTTGTACAGAGAAGCCAAGGAGTTTAGATGCATGATCAAACAGGTGAGGAACTTCAAACAGGAACGGCCACTCGTCCTTTACAACGGCAATAGTGGTATCATCATCGTTGAGGATTTCACGCTGAATGGGATATGTTTCAGTCATCAATTTTCGAACAGATGACTCCTAAAGATATGAGGCAGTTAGACAAACAGTCGAACAGTTAGTCAAACTAACCAATTAAAATAATAAAACAGGGTATCAATTTCAATTGACTATGGGCATAGTGATCTACAGACGATCTACAATTTCACAATGTGTCCTAAATTGTACTTGGACCCAGACCTTATCGCATTACTCCTGCTATATACTATTGCTGTGTGAATGGTTGTATGTCTAGATGGTGGGCTGTAGGAACCGAATTGCCCTTCGAGGATTAATAAAGCTTTCTGTATCTGTAATGGATGATTGCAGACCCACCTGAAGATCCTGGGTTTGAAAGGCACGTTTCAACTCATCTCGTTTAGACAGCAGGTCTTCTCTACACACGGCCCCCTCAATGATTGGATCCCACGCCACACATCCATACAGATCTGAATTCCTGGGCCTTTTCTTTGTTGAATTTTCACCCCCTGCTTGCCTCTTCAGTGAGCTTTGTGGCCTCTTCATATTTTCAATTCTGTGTTCCAGCTGACGAAAGAGAGTTTCAGAACCATCTTTTGCAAAAGGTTTGTTTCCAAACGGCTCTGTCAGCTTGAAGGAGGCAGGATATTGTCCTACAATCATACTGGCAAGTTCCCTCAGCTTTTGTCTACCAGGTCTTCCTGGGTGTTTATGGAGGTAATCTTCAGCGACGATCCGAACCATCTCTCGTCTGTCTTTCCCCATTATGTACTTTTTTTCACGCAACTCATCCATGACTTTTGAGGGAAATTTATGCCATGGTACAGAATATGTGTCTTGGGATGGGGAGTCGGTTGTCTCAGGTGGTGTTGAGGGCAGCTGAAACCTCTGTGGTTCAGGTGTTGATGAGGGGCCAGGCCGGGTGAACCGCGGTGGAGTTTGTGAATCTATGGATGACATGACAAACATCTCCATAAATTAAACACATCACAATTGTTGCAAATCAATTAATACATTGGTCCTCAATGTCCAGTTTGGGTCAACCAGGAATACAAATGGACCTAATTATGAAAACCAATTATAGAGTAATTATTGCCATGTACAGCTGATGGCAACTTTTTTTTTGCATTTTTGGAATAAACCTTTGTAGTTTCAGAAAACTTGCATTAAAACAGAGGGGCAAAAACTCACCTGCTTCCAATGCTTTGACAGCTCTGACGAATCTTTTGCACTGAATGAATGGCAGAGTGTCTTTAATGTCCTCCGGGTCCACAAGGCTCAGGTCATCTACAGAGAGAACTCCTAATTCCTCCAGTTTAGCCATGAGTGTATCCATCTGATCGCTACTGAGCGATGGCATTGCTTTCTTGACATAGTTTTTCACAAGTTCCATGTTGGTGTGTGTTTAAGAGGAATGAGCCACCGAGTACCTCTCTGGTAAGAATAAAGTGGATGATAATCATCAAGTTTGTTCAAATCATGGCAACTGAACAGGTCAGAAGCATTTTCATCAAGTTCATAGAGTCCAAGCTCAGGTATCCAGCTGGCAGTTTTCCCTCGAAGCAAAAGTAGGACAGTAGTTTCATTTTTTACAAAAATGCAATGAAATCTGATTCTACTTAACTATCACCCCTTTTAATTATTACCATGTTCAGTTGCATGCTAACGTAACACAGCGAGCTATAACAATACACACATGTGGCTAATTTACACACACACAAGCGCGCGCATCCAACTTATGGGCTAACGTTAACTTTAGTTGGGCAAACCACGCTTCAAAATAACGCAAAACCCACACATTCAAATGTTACCATGAAACACACACGGCTACCAACTGACTATCGAGACCAAATTTCATGTAAGAGGGAGGGAAAAAATGGTTTTTGACGTACTTACGAAGCGCAGGCGGCTGGCTAATGCTAACGCAGCTAGCAGCAAACGTCCACTCACATACACACCACTACCAACTGCCTATCGAGACCAATTTAATGTACGAAGGGGAACAAGGTGGCACTCCATTCTCATTCTCATTCCACACAACCAACCTGTTTCCAACTTTCCTTGTGACTTCCAGAAATTTAGGTAGGCACTGACCGCACTGAAAGTAATGGCGTCGGAATATTCTGGCTGGGGGAGAAAATTCTGCCTTGCGCAACAGCAAACTTTCCGTATTTCGCAAAACGGAGCGAATCCGTAGCAAATCCACGGTAAAGGGACCCCTAAATTTACGGATCTTTTTAACAGTGTGACTTTGACTTTGACAGATGTAACATTATCTACAGCTACTTTCAGTACCATTGATATTCATTTATTTATTTTTTTCTACAATTGATCTTTCTGAGTTAACTTCAGTAATTACTTCCTCCAAACCATCAACGTGTCTTTTAGACCCATTCCTACAAGACTGCTCAAAGAAGTCCTACCATTAATTAATGCTTCAGTCTTAAATATGATCAACCTATCTCTAATAATCGGCTATGTACCACAAGCCTTTAAGCTGGCAGTAGTTAAACCTTTACTTAAAAAGCCATCTCTAGATCCAGCAGTCTTAGCTAATTATAGGCCAATCTCTAAACTTCCTTTCATCTCAAAACTTCTTGAAAGAGTCATTGTCAAAATTAACAATATGCATGACCAGTTGTCTGTTTCTATGTGCTGGCTATGCGACAGATTGGCAATCTGTCCAGAGTCTACCCCACATTTTGCCCTATGATTTCTGGGATAGCCTCCAACACCCCCTGCAACCATGAATTAGATAAGAGGAGGAAAGTGCATGGATGGTGTAAGCACTCTGCCACCTGTACATGGCATGACAACCTCGAACACACACACAAGCAGAGAGTTTTTGGCTTCTGTGCTCACTTTTTATTTATATTTCCGTGCACCACACATTGGAGCTGTTCACTAAGTTTCTCTCTGCTCTGACTCTGTGTCTCTCACTCTCAGTCCAATGCACCTCCTCTAGACCCCAGCAGCTACTAAAATAAGGGAAAAAGGTAATCAGCGTGACTGGCATCAGCTGCTTTTGCCAGGCTGTCTTGACGCTGTCCCTGAACCCGCTCCGCCCCCCTCCCTCCCTTGCAGCTGTGCCCCAAACTACACCCCACCACATGCCCCCATCGCCTAAGGCTGGGGAGCTATCCCTGCCTAGCCTGGCTCAAACCGGCAGTAATAGCCTGCCACCCCCAGGCAGTATGCAATGGCTGCTGTTTTATCCATCTCTGGCCGCAGCTGCCCGTTCCTAAGTGGTACCCCAAATACTGTAGCTCCCTCCATCCAACTGCACACTTCTTCAGGTTGGGCATGAGCCCTCCCTGCCTCAGGGACTCCAGGATCGTAACCCACCCACAGCATATGCTCTGTCCAGGTGTCACTATTGATGATGACATCATCCAGGTAGGCAGCAGCATATGGAGCGTGCGGACACAGCACCCGGTCCATGAGGCGCTAGAAAGTGGTTGGGCCTCCGTACAAGCTGATCGGAAGTGTGACAAATTTCTGCAATCTGTACGGAGTGGAGAAGTTTTTTTTTCCTTGGACTTTGCAAACAAGGGAATCTTCCAGTAGCCCTCACATTTTCCAGTGTAGTGAAAAAACAAGCCATGCCTAACCAGTCCAGGAGCTTGTCGATCCACATCATGGGATAAACATCAAACTGTGATATCTCATTCACCTTGCAGTAGTTGACACAAAAACGTATAGACCCATTTTTATTCACCACAAAAACTATGGGGCTACACCATGCACTGTGCGACTCTTCTATCACTCAGAGCTTTAGCATTCCAGCCAATTCCCTCTGAACAATTTACCTTTTATGTTCGGCAATCAATAGGACCGTGAATGCACTGTCAGGCCTGGCGTGTGTCAACCTGGTGTTCTATGAGCTTGGTACAGTCGGGCAGGGGAAAACACTGTTGCAGTGCAGCAACATCGGCTCTCTCAGCCTGTGTTAGATGGGCATCACAATGGAGGGAGGCAGGAATGATGGAATTCAGCACCTCCGGCTTCAGCTCATCTTTCTCCTTCACCAAGCTCACTGGAGAAGCAGCCTCCACCTCTCTCCATGCTTTAAGGAGGTTGAGGTGATAAATCTGTGTGGCTCCTCCCCTGTCCAACCCTACCACTTCATAGTCAACATCCCCCACTTGCCTTGTGACCACGAAGAGTCCTTGCCACTTGGTGAGTAATTTTCAACTGGATGAAGGGAGTAATACAAGCACTTTATCTCTTGGTGAAAATTACCTGAGTTTAGCCCCTGTGTTGACAGGTGCTGTTGATGTTCCTAGGCCTGGAGCAAATTCTCTTGTGAAAACCTCCCCAAGGTGTGTGGCTTTGGTTTTAGGTCCAGTGCATACTGAATCTTGATTTTGGCTGGGCTTGGACCTTCCTCACAGTTTTCTGTAATTATGTCCAACAACCTATCACTATCTCTTTCGGGACGGTGGAAGTGGAAAATCTTCCATCTCCTCCTCCCCAGAGTGAGTGTCGGACAACCCCGCATCACCACTGTGTGCAGCACAGACACTACATGTCGCTAAAGGTCGTGTCCCTACACACTGCCCAACAGGTAATTAAACCTTGGCCGATCTGTTCCCAGAATTAAGGGATGGGTCAGACGCCAGCTAACAGCAGCCTTCACACTATGCTTTTTGCCCTTGTATTTCATTTGGAGTGACAGAATAGGATATTCATGAATGTCCCTACACACACACCTAACCTTCACCCACTCTGCCTCCAACAATGCCTCAGGTCAAACCATGGTTTGGTGGACCAGGGTCTGCGTGCAGCCCAAATCCACCATAGCCTGGTGTATACCCCCTTGGCACCTTAGCGAGATGCTATACGTCCCTCCTGGACTAGTGGAGGGTGTTGGCACCTAGGCAACAGGGAACACCTCTCGACCTCCATGAATGGGCACCACAGGCAAAAATGTCTCAGCTGCCCACACCGCTGACACTCCTGCCTCAACGGTTTTTGTGGCCAACAGTGAGCTGGGTACAGCGTCCATCGCCGCCGAGACCTGATGAGAGAGACCAGAGAGGAAAGGGTTGTTGGAGTGTAGCTGGCGGTCCTCGATGGTGTATGTCACTATGTCTATGGCGCGGGCACAGGAAGTTTCCTCCGTGGGGTCCGGCCCCTCCTCTGGCAGCGATCTTCCAAGGATTTACAGTCGCCTCCAGATTCAGCAGCCAGTGACACTTGACACACCCCAGAACCGCTAACGATGGTCTGTCGGTGCTGTTTGCTCAGTTTTGCTCTCTCAGTCTCAGTCCGAAACACCTCTTCCAGACCCCAGCAGCTACTAAAATAAGGGGAAAAGGTCATCAGTGTGAAACTATTTTTCACTAAATCACATCTTGACTAATTGTTGTCCAGATATGTACATACTATATAACTTTGTCTTATGCATAAAACTAAAAGCAAAATCTGATAAATTTGACTGCCAGTATATAAAAATGGTAGTGGTAAAGCTATGGAATGCTACTTGACCACTAAAACTCTAATCTCCATTGCCTTAGGGAATTTAAGCCAAAACTACTGTTTTAGGAATAGAAAAGAAACCTATATATTGATTCCTCTAAAACAAAAAAGAGTAAAAAGAAAATAAAACTACAGAAATGTTAGTCATAAAATGTTTCTTTAAGTAATAATCCACAGGAAGTGGCCCTGATATACAAACTGACAAAAGCTGTAGGGGAGATTTGGAGAAGCTCTTGTTTTCATCAGGACTTATCAAGTACATTTGCAAGCTTGTGCACTGGACTCTTACAAAAGGAAACAAGACACCATTTTCATATTGTAACTGAAAATTTAAAGTTTGCCTGTGGTCATTTTAACTCATGACTAGGTTTAGATTACTTTTAGATGAATATCTGTATTTTTTAAATACAGATGGAATTTTTTTTTTTTTTAAATACCAAAGCAGGTCTACTGTCCTGGTGCTGATAAAAAAAAAAAAGGGCATGTTGAGATAAAACACCCAGTTTGAGGGACTCTCACTACTGACTGATCAAATACAGGTTTTCTGTAATTTCTGTATTAAAAATAAAATAACCTGTGAACTTGTCTAAAAAAAAAGACTATGCTCTTATTTCCCCTCTGTCAGCAAAACACAAACCAGCACTCTTGAATTTCATCTTTCATGTGTGACTATAACAGCTCCAGTATGCATTAAGCTAAAAGATCCCTGGATGAGGATTTGACCCATGAACAAGGTAACATGTCAATAACGTTTGAGGGTCAGAGGTCAAGTGACATAAACCTGTACGTTCCATTATGAAACACATCTCTGAGGTTAACAGTGGGGCTCTGATCCATTTCCTGCCCCAGGCAATCAAAGCGAGGAGGGACGACATCTTCGAGCGGTCAGCTGTGACTCCAGGCTGACCCTATTCACTGCTTAAACTCAGGTGCTTTTTCACTCTATTTTTGGAGCAGGCTGCTCAATGCATTCCTGATTGATTGTGATTCTGATCAATGGCTGGCTGTGGCTGGACTCCTGTCCCAATCGCGGATCTATAGCAGCTTCCTTCCTAGGTCTTCTATGCTTCCTTGCCTGTCTGGGACTGAAGGAGGTTTATCAATGAATCTCAGCTCCCACTCCTCTGTCTACACACTCCAGCCACTTCCTGACCCGGTCAATGTCCTGTCTGTCTCCTCACACACCTGCACACAAAATAATTACTCGGTGGTTAAAAGTTGCTCTAAGAACCTTCATCACTGCCTTTGAATAGAGAGAAAAAAATATCTACTCATTGCAGATAGTTTCAAGAGCTTGTCGACTGTTTGAAAACAATATTTCATTATTTAGCAGCTGTAGATATGTTTATTACATATACTTTTACACTTTTTCTTCAGTCCTAAACTGTATAATTGTTTGAATATTTTTTGATATTTTTTTTGTTTATGTTATGCTTTTACTAGTAATTTTTTTCTATAGAAATTGTTTACAAATTATCATACAAAAATATTAATTAACCTGTTATTATATATCTATTGATTTCAAAAGCGCTTAAAATGAGGAAATGTTACTTGTGTTATTCAAGGGTTACATGGTTTAAACTAGTATACAAAAGTCCAGTTAAACTAATACAACTAAGAAATCATTTAAAACAGTCATTCTAAACACTTTTTACTACCTGAAGAGCACATCTGAATTAATGTTTTGGTGCTCAGTATAACTTTTATCTTGTAAATCAAGTTACATCTTATTATAGTGTATCTTGAGTAGAGAGAGAGAGAGAGAGAGAGATCTCACAAACTTTTTCTTCTAACTGTAGGGCTACTAAATGACTGTCATCGCCATAACTGGTAATTCTTTTCATTCTTTGGATTAACTCAGTTCAAACAAAAAAACACTTCAGGATTTTCAGGATTTTGCCATAACAAATATAGAGAACTGAAGATCTCCATTGTGAAATGGACAAAAATGAAATGAAGCTACAGACAAACACACATTGGCACAGACACTGGTTTGTTACAAGAATGTGGCGGGTGGGGGCATTTCATTCACCCTCTGTGAAAGCGCTTTTGACATCCCTGGGATGAGGAAGGACTGTCAAATCTGTCCTAACTGCACTGCAGCTCTTCTCTGCTCCTCAGTAGGATCAGGCCTGGATGAGAGCTGGCTGCAGAGGCCCAAAGCCGGGGGATTCAGGCCACGGCCGGCCAACAGAGCCGACCATCACTCAAATGGGCAGAGGGACTGAAATTGTTCAAACAGCTTCTGCAGGATCAAGAAAACCACTCTCCTCGGCTTAGAGAGAGGCTGCTGGAGATACAGATTTGAAAGGAGAAGAGAAAAAGACGTCATGTGAGACAGTCTGAAGTCCACAATCAGGCCTCAGCCTCCAGCTTTGAGCTTTTGTTTGAGGATAAAGAACAAAACAATGCATTTAGATGAAGATTGTGTTTCTGTGCACAATGTGATGATAAGAACCGAAAACAAAGAGGTGATAAAGTGATGGATTTATAACAAAGTGCATTGACTAATATTGACCCACTGTCTGTTTTTACCATTCAGTATATGACCACACATGGTCCTCCTCTCACACAGTGTAGGAGCTGTGAGAAGCTCTGCTTATTGCTTCCATATAATTGGTGTAAGAACATCCCCTATAAAAAGGTTAACAATTTTGCTTTGAGGCATGGTGGTGACCACAAAAGAAAGCTTTTTTTCCTACAGCAGCTGTTTTGAGGCTCTTACCATTAAATAATTTAGAAAGCTCTATAATTATAATAATTTAGAAACCAGTTGCTAGTGACTGAGTTTAAAGTTAGGAGTAAGGTGATATTAAAGCCCCTCCCCCCTTATATCAAATTTTCATTCACTCATAAAGATATTTTATCACAGAATAATTGTAAAGCTGGTGGTTTGGAGGTTACCTCTGTTGCCTCACAACAAGAAGGGGCTGAGTTTGACACCACCATCTGCCCACGACCTTTCTGTGTGGAGCTTGCGGGTTTTCCCCATGTTTGCATGGGTTTTCTCAGGGTACTCAGATTAGAGTGGTTAGTTTAACTGATGATTTGAAATTTCCCAGAGGTTGTCTGTGTCTCTGTGTTATCCCTGTGACAGACTGGCAACCTAGGATGTACCCTGCCTCTTGCCCTGTGGTAGCTGGGGTAGGCTTCATGACCCTTTTCAATTGTATTTGTATAGCGCCAAATCACAACAACCGTTGCCTCAAGGCACTTTATATTGTAAAAATAATTAAAAAAACAGAGAAACTCCCAACAATCATTTGACTCCTGATGAACAAGCACTTTGGTGACAGTGGGAAGGAAAACTTCCCTTTAAACAGCAAGAAATATTCAGCAGAACCAGGCTCAGGGAAGGGCAGCCATCTGCCAGGATCGGTTGGGGCAGAGGAGAGGAAGACAGCACGGATCCACGCTGTGGAAGAGAGACAGAGACATAAAAAAAATATAGCTATGGTTACACAGACATATTATGTCCAGCATGGAGCAGAATTATAATTATTTATGCACTCTGAGAGAGAAGAGCTCTATTGGGTGATATGGGGTCACTAAGATAATTTGGGAACCAGTAAATAAAGACCTTGTGTGTGAGGAGCAGGATTTTAAATCCTGGTCTGGATGTCAAGACAAGAAGCCAGTCTGAGAGAACTATGTTAAGGATAAGTGGAATAGAATGAAATGATGGATGGAATTGTAAAGCCAAAATGTATATGAGTGACTTTAATTCAAAAGGTAGCATAAAAATTAAACGTAACCTAAGTTTTAGTTTAATTTCTAAAGAAACTGAAGAAGTGAAAGTATTGGAGGTACTGCTTAAGAGATCTAAAAAATATCCTGGTTGTACAAGACAAGCTCTGCCAAACTGTAGCTAAAACAAGCTATAAGTTAAGTGGGACAAATTCGTGTGATATTTGATATAATAGTCAGCTATACCATTTAAATATTTAGTTTCCCTGTAAAATCATGGCATGAGGACTCCCTTAACTGTACACAATGATGTCAACATCATCAAGCTTTTTGGGCACATAAAACCTAAAGGATCCCTACATAAATACATGTGGACAAAATGTTGTTTTGTTTCATGATTCATTTCAGAACTTCAGATGAGAAAACAAGCTAGAAATCCCAGCAGCAGCTTGACCTTTGACCTATCAGTGCTCATGTGGGATGACAGGACAAGTAAAAGCATAAGGAGGGGAGGACGGAGGTAGAGGAAGGGAAGGGGTAGAAAGGGAGAGTGAGTTAAATTTTTCAATAGGACTGTCAAGGACACACAGAGGTCCAGCCCAGCTCCACTCACCTGAAAGAATATGACTGCAGACCAAAAAGAAGCACATGAGCACATTTGTTCATCACTTCAGGAGAATATAGAAGGATACAAATCACATAGTGGTACCTGTGTGACTGTTTTCTTTGAAAGATTAAGAAAAAAACTAAATGTATTCATTCACTTATTCATGCTCACAGGAAGGGATCTGAAAAGACATGTACACACACAGACACACACACACACACGCACCCATCCACCTCCTTCTTACTCCCTGGGTAACTGTTAACAGTGTTTCACATGTGTGTAGGAGCTTGCAGCATAGACAGCAGGGAGAAGCTTTACAGGTCTGCCACTTACAGAGATCACCATGGTGAAAAATTTATATCAGAGACACGTCCAGTATGTGGGTGGTACAGGGAGTGGCATAGGTAGGAGCCAGTAGAAGGGCACTTAAGTTGATGCATGTTGAATGGCTAGAATACATGTGTTATTATAACGGTTTTTATGTCTTTTTACTGCTTCATATTTTGTAGTTTTCTTGATACCAGGTCAAATCAGATTTTACATTTTCTGATGATTCCATTTACTACGATCTCAACTTTTTACCAACACTGATATTAAAATATAAAAAAATATATTAATATATAGATATGTATAAAGACATAGGCACACCCACACAAAGACACAGGAAGAAGGTAGAACCGGTATCTGCTCCTTTGTGCAAGGAGGAACAGGATGAGCACTGCCAGAACAAAAATTGTCATTATGACTAGGTGGACTCGAGCGCAGGAACCAGAACTGTGCAGACAGAACAGGGTTTATTTATGGCACCGAGTGGAATATTTACATATGTACAGTGAGAGGGAGAAAAGGGGTCCAGGGATTCTGGGGGTAGGTCTAGGGGGGGAAACAGACACTCCTCTTCAATCCACTCGTGAAAAACACACACTTAGTCCAGATGTCCACACCATGTCTCACTCATGCTCTCGCTCATCCAAAGGGTTTCCAGGGAAGGCAGGCTGGGGTCCAGGAGGTCTGTGCAGGAGGAGACGGAGAAACAATTAGCCACAGAACCAGGGAACACAAGGAAGAATGTCACAGAGAGCTGGCCTACACTAACTGAGAATAGTACAATGATCCAGCAAGGACCCACACTCCACCGAGCACCTAAAGTGGCGTCAGAGACAATCAGGTGAGTAGAAAGAGAGTAAGGATCCAGGGAGGCACAGGTGTCCAGATGCCACCCTGGTGAAGAAGGTGAGTGCCACATCCAGAGCAGCCACCCAGAACCTTGACAAAAATGACCTCCTGTAGGTCACTAATCAAAATGTCTCTGATCAAACAAATAGAAACAGCCTTCACAAGGGTGGCCTGGGAGCTCTGACGAGCCCTAGCGAGCCCTGGACTCACTGTCCGGCAATGTGGAGCCTGATTGGCAATGAACATATAATATCAGAATTGGCAGATTCACAACTGGTACCAATCGATATATCCAGGGGAGGGACACATGGACCTCTACAGGCCTGACAATGGCACCCTGACTGCCGGTAGATATCAGGATGAAACTGTCAGACCCTAAGGTGGTGCTGTGGGTCCTGGGTTCCTTCTGGTGCATTAGTGTATGTAAATGTCTAATTTACTTAATTAATTTTTTTGGTGGCTAAACTTAATCAGTAAACTGTGAATGAAAAACAAAACAAAATAATATGTGAAAAAAGCCAAACTGCAACATATCATCCCAACAGAATGTGAACCATTGCCTCTTAGCTCACAATACTTATATCACTATCACGCCTCCAACCACTTAACCCAAAATTATGATGTCTAAAAAGTTTTCTATCACTCCCAGTGCATCAGGCCACTGATGCCAGAGGACATCCATCATCAGTTGATCTATAGAGCCAATATTCATGTGAATATTCAATAACTATTTAATAAAATTGTTAACAAGGATATTTTCAACAAATTATAGTTAGATTATTCAGACTAATGACAAAGTAACCTAAAATGTTAATAACAATTAGTAAACATTGTATTATCATGTCAGTGTTGGTTAAGAGTGAAATTATTATTTATTCCAGTTCAGTTAAGTGTAAATTTACATGTTAAGTGTCATAATATATCTATTTATTCATCAGTTTACTATTTCTATCTTTTCATCATATTTGTCCATTATGTCAATACACTTGTTGACTTGTTGATTCTTCACCTTGAGCTGGATGTTGCTCCACCCATCAGCATTTACATAATAACTTCCATGTGCTGCGTGACACAATGAAAGAATGTAAAACAAGCTTTTCAGGGAGGCCAAGTGAGAGCACAACATTTCCCCAAATGCAGCCCCGTCAGATTAGATTAGGATTAGACTGAAGCAAACAGGATGTCATTCTGTGTTAATCTCCCCTAAACCCAGTTTAGCTCTCCCACAGCTGACAGCTGAGGCCCATTTGGTCTGAGAGGCGGCCAGTCGCTCCTGCCATTATCAAGCTCGCCTCTCCATCCACACACACATGCACACAGAAGCACACACACATGAACACACACAGTTTACAGAGTCGAGAAGGCCTGGAAGGAACGTACCAAAGCTGGCAGCCACCTGAGAGAGTTGATCCACACAAGTGCCTCAGTCAGCAACTTCCTCAGAGCTTTTTAGCCACTTTCCTCTTCTAATACAGCTCCTCGTCACGGGTTCCCAGTGTTCCACTCCACACATGTTTTGGGTTTGACATCCTCGAGCTCTGAGGAAAAGTTACACAAGTCTTTCCAGGTGTGAGGAGATGATGGGGAGGGAGGAAAGTAGGCTCATTTCTACCAGCCTTCTCACTTCCATATCTCTCCATCCTCTCTTTTTTGTGCTTTTTTCATCCATCCCCTCCATGTAGGGTGCATCATCACCCAATGACAGGGAGCTCTGGGCTGATTGACAAGTGGCTCATCAGGAGGGACATGTTCAGCCTATTGAAATCTACTTATTATCAATAATTCACAGACAAACCCCTCTGCCACTTTCTCCCTCTTATTCCTCCAACAACATTGCAGGTGGAGGCTGAAAATGTTCCTGGGTGGCTCTTTGGCTTGTCTGCACACAAACACACATTAATAGCATGCTGTTTTAGACCTCATTACCAGACATACAAATAGCCTGAGCACTAAACAGGAAGTCCTTTTAATACTAGCTGAAGTCTACTTATTTTCCAGACACTCACACTACCTGTAAAATCTAAAGAGCACCAGAGCATCATATGAGGTTCTATTTAGATGTCCCCCAATCCATTGTTTAGTTTGGATATCAAAGCTCTGATTGGAAAAGCTGACTGAGGTATTAGCAACACTGGATTTATCTGTGGGAAAGATCTATTCCATTCCTATGTTGTTCTATGTTTATTATGTTATGTTTCCGCAGCAGAGCACTGGTTGCTATTTGGAGATATTTCACAGCAGTTCTGTCATGTTTTTCTGTGTGGGAGGCAGGATGAAGGACCCAAATGCATGACTCTAAACAGATGAATATACTCAAAACGGCAGCTTTTATTGCTAGAGAAAAATAACATTAAATACAAAACTAAACTAGAAACAGGAAACAAGAAACTTCAGCTAGAAAAGAAACTCTAAATTTGGCTATTGCTGGAAACATGGAGGGAAACACACAGCACAATGAGGATACGACGCAACAAAGAGCAAAGGAAAACATAGAAGTGTTAGGATGCCTGGGTCGTTGACCCAGGGTTTTTGGGTTTATTATATTATTTATAATTTCTAGTCTTTGGGTTTTTGTTAGAGTCATGTCTTATGGTTTGTCTCTGTGTAATCCTTAGTTGCTGTCTCCCCTGTCCGCTATATCCTCGTGTCCAGTCAGTGTCTGTGTCTGCCCTGTTCTCACCTCTCTGTTCCCTCTGTAGTGCTTGCCTGTGAGTCTGTGTCTGTAAGTTCAGTCTGTGTTACTTCCTGTTTTACTTTGAAGGTCCGGGTCTTATGTGAATGTGTCCTGCTTTGCTTCCTTGTCTCGTTAGTTCTGATTTCTCCCAGCTGTGCCCTCCTTCTGTGTTTCATTCCCCTCGTTACTTCCCAGTGTACTTAAACCCTGTGTTTCTTTGAGTCAGTGTTGCGTTGTCCCTCATGCTGTGTGGATCTCCCTGTGTTTCCCGTGAGTTTGTTGTTTCCCAGTTTAGTTTAGTTTGCTTTGCTTTGTATGCTCGTTTTCCCGTGCCAGCAAATAAAGCTGAGTATTTTGAGTTCATCCCTTGAGTCTGAGTCCTGCATTTTGGGTCCACCACTCCTCCTTGCCTGCCTGCCACACAGCCAACCTTAACAGAACGACGCGACCAGAACATGGACCCAGCAGCACTCGCCCCGTCTGATGAGCTCAGGGAGGATATAATTTATTCAGTGGAAAAATTATGTGACCTGTGGCTGAATCATCCAGGGGAGGAATTTCAGCGTGCTGTAGCGAACCGGCTACAGCGACTGGTTTCTGGTCTCCCCTGGCTGTTGGACTCACTTCACCCACTCATACAGGAGTTTTTCCTTAATGAGCTTCATCTGCATCCCCCTGTTGCTACCGCTCACCTACCCAACTTGGAGAAAGATGTGCTGTCCAGCCCGCCAGACTTGGAGTTGCCCGGCTCATTGGAGCCATCACCAAGGAGGAAGCAGCGGCCGCGCCACCGGCGTGTCACCCCACAGCCGGACTACGGGATGTCAAAACAGCCGGCTGTGGTGAGTGAAAAGGACACTTTTTCTGTTTCTTCGGGCCATGGGACTATTTATTCTGGGGCTATATTTTTTGCATCAGCTGCCCAGCCTTTGTTCATCTCCACTGGAGGGTACGAGGGGCCCGTCCAGCCTTCTGTTCCCGCTGGGGGTTCTGGAGAACCGCACCAGCATTTGTCCGTCTCCGTTGGAGGGTCCGAGGGCCCGTCCAGCCTTCTGTTCCCGCTGGGGTTCTGGAGAACCGCACCAGCCTTTGTTCATCTCCACTGGAGGGTCCGAGGGCCCGTCCATCCTTCTGTTCTCGCTGGGGTTCTGGAGAACCGCACCAGCCTTTGTTCGCCTTCGCTGGAGGGTCCGAGGGCCCGTTCAGCCTTCTGTTCCCGCTGGGGTTCTGGAGAACCGCACCAGCCTTTGTTCGTCTCCGCTGGAGGGTCCGAGGGGCCCGTCCAGCCTTCTGTTCCCGCTGGGGTTCTGGAGAACCGCACCAGCCTTTGTTCGTCTCCGTTGGAGGGTCCGAGGGCCCGTCCATCCTTCTGTTCTCGCTGGGGGTTCTGGAGAACCGCACCAGCCTTTGTTCGCCTTCGCTGGAGGGTCCGAGGGGCCCGTTCAGCCTTCTGTTCCCGCTGGGGTTCTGGAGAACCGCACCAGCCTTTGTTCGTCTCCGCTGGAGGGTCCGAGGGCCCGTCCAGCCTTCTGCCTCCGCTGGAGGGTCCGAGGGGCCCGTCCAGCCACAGCACCCTGCCTCCGCTGGAGGGTCCGAGGGCCCGTCCAGGCTTCGTCGCCACCACCTGCGGCTCCCACGCCGTCGCCTGCAGTGCCACCACCTGTTTCGTCACCTGCAGCTTCGTCCTCGCCTGGTCCAGCTTCAGCTACGGCTTCGTCCTCGCCTGGTCCAGCTTCAGCTAGGGCTTCGTCCGGTCCGGCTTCGGCTACGGCTTCGCTTGGTCCAGCCCTGGCTTAGGCTTCGCCGTCGCCTGGTCCAGCCCTGGCTTCGGCTTCGCCGTCGCCTGGTCCAGCTTCGGCTTCGGCTTCGGCTTCGCCTGCTCGTCCTGCTCGGCCTGCTCGTCCTTTCTGGCCACTTTCCAGGCCAATGACTGGACGTCATTGCCGTCGTGGACGTCCCCCTTCCAGGCCGATGATTGGGCATCCTCGCCATCGTGGCCGGCCTCCTGACCTGCTCCATCACCGCCGGTGCCTCCCGCCCGCCCGGCCTCCTGAACTTTTTTCTGGACTGTTGGGCCGTCGTCCTCCGGGCCGGCCCCCTGAACTGCCCGGGTTTGGACTATTGTGCCTCCGGGCCGGCCCCCTGAACTTTGTGTGAACTGTTTTTCCTGGCCGCCTGCGCCTGTCGTGAGCCTGTGTTTTGTTATATTGCTTTCTGGGCTCCGGTGTTTGCACCTTTTTTGTTTCTGGCTCCTTGTCATCCCTTGAGTCTGAGTCCTGCATTTTGGGTCCACCACTCCTCCTTGCCTGCCTGCCACACAGCCAACCTTAACAGAACGACGCGACCAGAACATGGACCCAGCAGCACTCGCCCCGTCTGATGAGCTCAGGGAGGATATAATTTATTCAGTGGAAAAATTATGTGACCTGTGGCTGAATCATCCAGGGGAGGAATTTCAGCGTGCTGTAGCGAACCGGCTACAGCGACTGGTTTCTGGTCTCCCCTGGTTGTTGGACTCACTTCACCCACTCATACAGGAGTTTTTCCTTAATGAGCTTCATCTGCATCCCCCTGTTGCTACCGCTCACCTACCCAACTTGGAGAAAGATGTGCTGTCCAGCCCGCCAGACTTGGAGTTGCCCGGCTCATTGGAGCCATCACCAAGGAGGAAGCAGCGGCCGCGCCACCGGCGTGTCACCCCACAGCCGGACTACGGGATGTCAAAACAGCCGGCTGTGGTGAGTGAAAAGGACACTTTTTCTGTTTCTTCGGGCCATGGGACTATTTATTCTGGGGCTATATTTTTTGCATCAGCTGCCCAGCCTTTGTTCATCTCCACTGGAGGGTACGAGGGGCCCGTCCAGCCTTCTGTTCCCGCTGGGGGTTCTGGAGAAACGCACCAGCATTTGTCCGTCTCCGCTGGAGGGTCCGAGGGCCCGTCCAGCCTTCTGTTCCCGCTGGGGTTCTGGAGAACCGCACCAGCCTTTGTTCGTCTCCGCTGGAGGGTCCGAGGGGCCCGTCCAGCCTTCTGCCTCCGCTGGAGGGTCCGAGGGCCCGTCCAGCCACAGCACCCTGCCTCCGCTGGAGGGTCCGAGGGGCCCGTCCAGCCTTCGTCGCCACCACCTGCGGCTCCCACGCCGTCGCCTGCAGTGCCACCACCTGTTTCGTCACCTGCAGCTTCGTCCTCGCCTGGTCCAGCTTCAGCTACGGCTTCGTCCTCGCCTGGTCCAGCTTCATCTACGGCTTCGTCCTCGCCTGGTCCAGCTTCAGCTAGGGCTTCGTCCGGTCCGGCTTCGGCTACGGCTTCGCTTGGTCCAGCCCTGGCTTAGGCTTCGCCGTCGCCTGGTCCAGCCCTGGCTTCGGCTTCGCCGTCGCCTGGTCCGGCTTCGGCTTCGCCTGCTCGGCCTGCTCGTCCTTTCTGGCCACTTTCCAGGCCAATGACTGGACGTCATTGCCGTCGTGGACGTCCCCCTTCCAGGCCGATGATTGGGCATCCTCGCCATCGTGGCCGGCCTCCTGACCTGCTCCATCACCGCCGGTGCCTCCCGCCCGCCCGGCCTCCTGAACTTTTTTCTGGACTGTTGGGCCGTCGTCCTCCGGGCCGGCCCCCTGAACTGCCCGGGTTTGGACTATTGTGCCTCCGGGCCGGCCCCCTGAACTTTGTGTGAACTGTTTTTCCTGGCCGCCTGCGCCTGTCGTGAGCCTGTGTTTTGTTATATTGCTTTCTGGGCTCCGGTGTTTGCACCTTTTTTGTTTCTGGCTCCTTGTTTGGTTTGTTTCGACCTTAACAAGAAGAATATAGAAGGATAACGAGGGAATGAGACACAGGAGGAGAGCACAGCTGGGAGTAATCAAACCCAACAAGACAAAGGAAACAAAGCAGAATACAATGACAACACAGACTGTCAAAGTAAAACAGGAAGTCTGAAACCAAAATGATTGGTTTGATGTTCAGTTAATTTCAATTCAGTTTTATAAAGCACCAAATCACAACAACAGTTGCTTCAAAGTGCTTAATACTGTAAGATAAAGAACCTGCAATAATACAGAGAAACCCCAGTAATCAACCCCCTTTGAGTAAGCACTTTGGAGACAGTGGGAAGGAAAAACTCCCTTTTAACAGGAGGAAACCTCCAACAGAACCAGGCTAAGGGAGGGGCAGCCATCTGCCGTGACTGGTTCCCAGATAGGCCTTTTGAAAGTATTGCCATTAAGGATGATGGAACAAAAGAGGTAAGGGTAATAGCGGCTTAGGTTGTAAAGCTTGTACTCTTAAGGTTAGCTGATCAGCTCGTGGTGGAAATTAATCTATTACTTTTGAATGTCCTGGTTTTGAAATTTGTTACATATATTGTTTCTTTTATTTTTTCATTTTACTTTCTACCATTGATTTTATTTAATTTTTTCATCTGCCAATTTTCTGTGACACTTTTTAAAAAACTTTATAACACTCCTCTACTTGCTCTTGCCCTATATCTAGTGTCTAGTGTGTTTATCATCTATGATATCTTTCTTGCTTTGGGATTTCTTGACTTGTGGCTGTCACACCGCCTGGGCTGTAGCTCAGGAAGTTGATCAGGTCATTTTCTATTTGGAAATTTGGTCGTTCCCTAGCTGCTCCCAGTCTCATGCAAAATACCCTTGGATAAGATATTAACTTTTTCCATTGGCCTATGAATCTGTGTGAATGTTAGATACAAAGCGTAAGTTAAAAAAAAGTGCTTGGATGCTCAGGCCATGGTAAATGGACTGGTTCTTATATAGCACTCTTCTACTCTACCTAACATTTGGATGATCATGTTTCCAAAACTTTTGCAGGAGGAGTCAGCTTTTGGATAATACATGTCCTATCTTGGGAATTTTCCTACAGACTTGTATTTAGGATTCTTCAAGTGGCTCTCCCATCTAATGTCCAATAAAGCCTCCAGTGATGAAAAAAACTGAGTGGAATAATATGAAGACTTGACATACCTCAACTTGAGGGAAAAAAACACTTCAGCATGTTTTCTCTTGTTTGGAGTACACTACACAACGTCTTTTTCTTCCACTCTCATAATACAAGTAGATGAAAACATAAACATATCCTTTTGCCATTTACCGGGATATCCAGTATAATATTCGTGCTAGACTGAATGACTTACAGTAATACAGTGTGTAGCGGTAGCTGCAAGGTTGTTTTTGGCCCTTTTTCAAAATATTACCACAGTCTGACATTTGAAAGAATCACTTAAAACTTTCCAGTCTCTCTCACTCTCCTTACTTCCTTACTGGGCTAATAAAAAGATTTCCTGCTCTGAGCAGATTGGAGAGCAACCCTTGTTCCTTCTCACTCTTCTATTCAACACTTCTTTTTTTGGAGGTGAGCTAAATGTCTTCTCCTCCTTTCTTCATTTCCTACCACTTAGCTTCCTATTAACCCTCCGAAACCCACCCAAGTCCACCCAAATCCGGACTCAGGAGGAGACAGGCGAAAAATGAATATGGGGGCTGAGGAGGGTCAGCTGAAAGGCATGATGGGACTTATCATGGAGCACATATGGGAATTGTGGGGGATTTGAGTGGGAGCATAGCGGACACAGGAATGGATCAGCCTGTGACATCATTAACCAGAGGGAGCTTCCATCCGCTTGGATTTCTGGGATTTCTGTAAGCCAGACAGTGAAGGGCTGGGGGAGGCCAATTGGTCGAGGGGGAAGTGGTTCTGTGGGATTGAGAGATCCGAGAATGTGGTTGGCTGAAAAGCTGATATTGTGGTTGATTTTGAAAATTAAAAATGAAACTGGGAGACGGAAGTGGAAGACCACAGAAGGAGAGATTGAGGGATTTTTATTTCTGACCTCTGTATTTCTTCTTTGCGCCTGTTTTCTTTTTCTTCCAAAAACCTGGCTTTAAATCCTCAAAACACACACATAGACACAGCCATCAGCCCTCTCTCATGTGGCTGCACACTACAAACACAGTTTGGTAGTGTCAGTGGACAAGTTTGTCTCCATCAGCAAGTCTGGTTACTTGATGGTCGGACTTTGTCGAGGTGTTGTTTTTTCTCCCTTCGTTAGGCTCTGCGTTAATTACTAATCTCACGGTCCAGTGCAGGACACTTGTGCTAACGTTAACTCTCTCTCACTAATGAGGGGGAAACCAGACAAACAGAGGGGATTTACAGCACAACACATGCGCAATATTTCACTGTCACACACAAACAGACACACAAGTGCTCAAGAAAGGAGACAGAACCTTCCAGAGAAGCCACTGTAGTTGAGTGCATCAAACAAACTGACGTGCGTTTTTTTAACTACGAAAATAAATGAAAAGTGTGCAAAAGTAAAATTAGCTCTGTCTTTCACATTTTTTTTTCAGAAGTTGTCTTAAAATAAAGGTTATCAGGCTTTTCTTTTTTCAGATTGCACTTGATCAAAGAAACAAGATCTTCACATATATTTGCTATATGTGTTTTTGCTCCTAGCTTATTTGTGCATACATGAATAAAGCAGCAGCATGCTTAAACAAGAACCCAGCAGAACATCTGATCTATACCAGATGCAGTAGTATCAGGATAACACCCCCCGGCTTCAAGGTAAAATGTGAAATAGTCACTAAAATGCAATTCACTTTTTTCTTTTAGTAAAAGAGAGCTTAGAATAATACATTTCAGCTAGAAGAATGTTCCTGTCATGCACCAAATGTGCTTTTGAAAGTCCTCTCAGGGTATTGTTAGCTTGGCAACCAAGAAGACTGAGCTCTGAAAAAAGCAGCAGTTTCTTTATTTTAACCCAAGCCATGCTTCTTGAAGTATTCTTTCTACCAGCCAACTATGTCCTTAGTTAAGGTTGGCAGAACACTGTCCCTACTGTATACAATATACATGCAAAAAGTGGTGCTCCCAGGATCTTATCCCTGCTTTTTGCAGATGATGGTTTTGTTGGCTTCGTCAAGCAATGACCTCAAGCTCACACTAGGGTAGTTGTTATAAGACAACTACCCTAGTGTGACAGCTGCTTCGAACTTGGGCACCAAGTTTAAAGCAGCTGGGAAGAGAATTTGCACATCAAAGTTCCAGGCCATGTTTCTCAGTTGGAAAAGGGTGGAGTGGCCACTCAGGGTCAGGAATGAGTTACCCCACAAAGTGGAGTAGTTTAAGTATCTTAGCGTCTTGCTCATGAGTGAGGGGGAGAGCAGTTCAAGAGACTGACAGACAAATTGGATTAGAGATCAGCTGAAGCGCTCAGCCATTCAGAAGGGGAATAGAGTAGAGCCACTGCTCCTCCATCTTGAAAAGAACCAGCTGAGGTGGTTCAGGCATCTCCACTTTCCGGAACAGTCTAATGTCTGGACTTTCCTGGCCAGACATTTAGTCTGGGAGTTAGAAGACAGTTTTTCTGTTCCTCAATATGTCTAGAATGCCCAACAACCATACCCCATTCAAGCCTCCCAGTACTTCGGCCTTGTTGGAGCCATCCTGCACAATGGGGGTTCCTCTGTGTGACCCAAAATAGGTCTCGCTGTTCACCACCTTTGTCACCTATCTCACAGTGCCTGTTTTTTTTCTTACTTGGGTACGATGACACCAGCCACCACTCTGCTAAGTAAGATAACACTGAGCCCCAGTCTGCCATTCAACCTCAAGCCCTCCCCAGAGACTGCTCCTAGTGATTGCACTTCTTGCCCCTGAAGGTGTGTTTTCTGAGATTTGGATTGTTAACCTAGAAACTGCTTCCTCTAAGCCAGAGTTTGCAACATCCATGAATGAGCATTCCCACCATTCTGGGCTGGCCAGTCCTAAGTCTCAGTAGTAGCAGTCAGTAGAGACTGAGACTGTGTGTTTTGTGTCTGCTAATCCAGAGTATTCTGAGCCCAAGATGACCCAGCAAGCGACTCCAGTGTGTCCTGTGCAGCTCGGTCCAAAGCCTGAGGAGCCACCAACACATGCACAACTCCAACTCCAGCTGCCTGTATATGTGGCTCCCACCTCACCTGCACCCAAGACTAAACCTATGGCTCTCATGTCACCTGTGCCCCTGTATGTACTTGAGGGTCCCAACACACATGAGTCCAGGTTTGAACCTGAGGGTCATGACCAGACATTACCAGACATCCTCTAGAGGGGAAAGGTCACTTTGCCTTACCTGGCATCAAGGTTGACTCCAGACCTTGATTGCCTTTGTTTTTACTCCATCTCCCAGCCTCTACTCATATCCACCTCTGGGTCAACCTAGAGAATTGTTCTTGATCCCTGAGCTGTTATCCTTTTTAAACTCTTCTGTTCCCTGCCCATTTTTTTGGTCTGTTTTTACCTATGAGTGAGTAAACTTTTCACTATAAACAAACATAAAATGGATGCTGCCCCTTCACTGACTGTGGTTAGAAAGCAGGAACAATGCAGACTCCGTGATGGATGGCTTTTATAATCCACTTCAACTTACAGTTAATTGCTTTGAAACATGACTTAATAAAGGGCAGCCTACATGAACATAGACTATTTGGAACTGGGCATTAGAGTTGTCTCAAATTCTGGAGGGCATGACCTACATGGACTCTTGCTGAGGAAATGAATCATAAAGCATCAGTGTTTTAATCTCCAATCAGAGGAATTTTATTCCATATCAAATGAAGGTTTAAAACCCCCCAAAATATAGACATTTTCAATTTCTGAATAGGTGTATATATACAATATAGAAAAAAACAAGTTTCCTGAAAACATTAGTGAAGTTGAAAACATCAATTTTTGAAAAAAATGTTGTCTTGGAGATTTTAAAAAAAGTCAATATACATAAAAAAGTAACTTCTTTTAAAAAATGTACTCATGTTTTTAAAAATGGCCCTTAAAATATTCTACCAAAATGGCCCATACAATACAACACCTAACTTTGCAAAATCCTAACTTTCAAAAAATATCCTAACTACCTATAATGCCCTCTATTTCCCCAATGTACCCTTTTCTCAAGGTGTAAAACTGGTCCTCACAAAAACAGACATATAAAAAAACACAGACCCACACAAACAACATCTTCGCCTTCCTGTCCCGTCCTTCCTCAGTTTTTTGTCCCCTGAGGGACGCCACAATTAATGACCCTTCTGATGACCGCATCAGAGCTGCTGGGGCAGGTGGTGTCCTGTGAGAATGTATATCAAGACTGTGTGTGTGTGCGTGTGTGTGTGTGTGTGTGTGTGATCAGGACTGTGCACATGGAAGAGCTGAGGGAGGCACCTCTGGGCCTAGGTGATGTCACAGAGTGCTGTCACTGGCTGCATGTGTGTTAGCTGACTCTCATGTGTCTTATGCACACATTACTTGCTGGTTACTCTGCGCCAGGTGACGAGTGTGTGTCGACAGACCGAATGTGTGTTTTTGCTGAGCATGTGCGGACGTACGTGTGTGTCGGAGGCAGACGCAGCATTTTAAAGCTTGTGCTTCAGCACAAAGGGAGCTGTGCTAGCTAACCATCAGCGCTTTAGCAGAAGCGTCCAGTTCTGATGGGGGGGGTGTGGGTGGTGTCAAACTTTTCCCCCTTCTGCCCCCAGCTCCCTGCTCCACCCCACCATCACACACACATCCACACCTCCCTGTGGCACTAAATCAGGGCAATGAAGGAGAAGCTGTCAATAAGAAAACAGGCCATGCAGAGGTTCAAACAAACTGCTGTTAGAGACACAAACTAACAAGCCTGAGGCCAGGGCCTCTTCTTCTTTGTTCTTCTTCTTCTGTGGTCTTCAACGTCGGCTTTTTAGTTGCTCAAAGAGTCCTTTTATCATGCACGTCACCCATTCCTCCCTCTTCAGCACTTTGTTCGTTTGATTACACCTGTTTATGTACTGCTGATGTTGTTTGCTCAGCCACTAGCTGCGGGTGTGTGTGGGTGTTCATGTCGTTGGTGCATATGTGTGTGTGTTCTGTTAAATCAACCTGCTGACACAGGGTCTGTCCAGTTTAGATACCAAGCACTGAGGGCATTGCTGAACTTGAAACTCATTTCTATGTCTTCAAAGTTTGCACTGACATAAGTGCTCACATTTACACTCTCATTCAGCTGCTGCATGCACTGGTTGTCTATGTGTGCGTTTTAGCTGCAGGCTTAACTGATTTCAGCAAATAAATACAGGGAGGGAAAGGCATGTGAGTCAAATCTGTCATTGCTGTCCCAGATTTGGGATAGTTCAGAAAGATTTTTTCCCCTAACATGGTAAGACATCCCGATCCCTGAAAACAGAAATCACTGGATAGGCTTCAGAATAGCATTGTTGTTCTGTCCAGCACGGGGGCATTAGTGCACATGGTGAGGGTAACTTTTAATTGTGTGATGCTCCTATTAATGCACTCATTTTAATAGGATCCTGTGCAATAAAGGTGAGAACTCTGGTTACAGAAGATGCTGAGTGTCCTGTCCTGCATGTTCTCTTGCAGGTCCATATGTCCTGTGACCTTAGACGCTGACCATGATTAGTTTTTATGAGGCCTAATGAATGCTTATGCATTCTCTGACCAGCTCTGATTAATATTGATGAGATCCCAGAAATGCTGACATGCACCTTTTCTAGAGGGACTTGATTATGACCCGAGCATGTTAACACACGAGTTGGCATGAAGATGGTGGCAGTCAAATGGTGATTTTTAATCTCAAGTGTACCAACAGAGAATCTAATGAAAATGTCACAGTAAAGAAGATGACTGGACCCCAACACACCAAGACAAACTTTGCTCTGCAGCTTTTAAACAAAACAGAATTGTCACAGATTAATTTTATCTGCTTGCTGAGTCTGAATCTGTCACGGTCCTGGGTCGGTTCGACCCAGCATTTTGAGTTTCTTATGTTTTAGTTTATTTTCTGCATTATGGATTGTTCCTTATCCTCTGGTGCTTTGATTGTGATTATAAATATGTCTTATTCTTCGTGAGGGATTAATTCTTATGTGTATGGTTTTTCTCGGGATTATTAGTTATATGCTGTTTCTTTGTGATACTGTTTTGATTATAATTATGTTCTGATGATGATGATGATGATGATGATGATGATGATGATTATTATTATTTCTGGTTTAGGTTTTGTTATCTTGCCCTCATGTTTAGTTTTGCTTGTGCTTAGTCTTCTCTGCCCGTATGTCCCTCTGTCTGTCCATGGTGTCTTGTCTGGTCCTGTGTCTGTTAGTTTCCTGTTTTATTCTGAAGGTCCTTGTCTTACGTGAGTATGTGCAGTTTACGTTTCCCCTGCCTCGTCAGTTGTGATTTTCCCCAGGTGTGTTTCCCTCCTGTCTCTCATCCCTTGATTACTGCCTCAGTGTATTTAAGCCCTGTGTTTTCCTGTGCTCACTGTCGTGTCGTTAATGTCTGTTCACCCTCACGTTATCTGTGTGTTCCGTCTGCCTGTCTGCTTGCTTTGTTTATTTCTGTATCCTCAGTTTAGTTTAGTTTCGGCTTCTCCAGCAATAAAGCTGTGTATTCTGAGTTCACGTCTGCCTCCGAGTCTCGCATTTGGATCCTCCCCTCCATCCGCCTGCACACAGACCCTTGACAGAATCCTTTTGAATCATAATCATTGGTCTTAAAATAAGAGGCTGTGATTTTGATGATTGGCCTTTTGTATTTGAAGGTGCATTTTTAATTCAGTTTGCTTTTATTTATACAAAACTATAGCAAAAGTTATTTAAACTACACGAGGTAGAGGACCTCACATAATGGCATGCAATAGTAGTAAATAAATGAACAGGAGTAAAAGAAAAGAGAGTACGTGGTTATTGTATCATGGGAGGTCTGCCCCAGCAGGCTGAGCTTACAGCATCTTAAAAAAGGAATGATTCAGTTTTCCAATCCAGCCACAGCTATAAGTTTTATTAAAAAAGAGTGTTTGCTCTGGCTCCCTTTGTACTTTTAGAAAGTGTAGGAACCTCAAGTAAATCTGGTCATTCAGGACTTTGGGTGTGAGATGAAGGACTTTAAAATCCCTTCAGGAAAATGAACAAGGAAGAAGTATGGTCCCACCTTCTTTACCTTGTAAAGGGCCTTGGGCGATTGTTGTAATTCGGTGCTATGTAACTAAAACTGAATTGGTGTGAATTGGCCCTGTTAGTAGTCACACTCATTTTGGATGTACTGGATTCTTTTAGAGCAGCCTGATGATAAGGAATTACATCAAATGCATGAAGTAGGGTTTTTTTTAGGATGAATTAGCTACTGATAATAGATTCAGTCACAGGTGACTGAGTGGCAAACAGTGTTGGTCAAGTTACTTAGAAATAATCATTAGTTCTAATTACTGATTACTTCTCCAAGAAAGTAATCCCGTTATTTTAGTGATTACTTCTTTTCAAAAAGTAATTAGTTACTTTATTACTTTGTTACTTTTAAAAAACATGATACACAACCTGAATATGTAATAAAGCAATAGACCTTTCACGCTGGTACGTCATTGTCATGAGACACTCTCACAAACAAAATCACGGTTTAGTAACGCAGTAACGCAGCATGTTTACAGGCAAAAGTAACAGTAATCTAATTGTCATAATTTATTGCTTTTTGCAGATGAAAAAGCTGACCAGGCATTAACAGTAAAATAAAAGACTGGTCAACCTTGGAGTATCAGTGGAACTCAAAACCAGTGAAACCAGTTTGGAACTTTAAAATGAGTTTAAAACCCCGATAGGGAAAGGCAAAGGAAGCCTTTAGTTAAAAGTAGCTTCACTTTTTGTCCCCTTTTTAGAAAATTTAGAAATAAGTGAGTGTGCTTGGAGGTCAAAAATGCATTAATAATCTCTAAGTAGATCCAGCACATTCAGGTGGGAGTATAGCAGTCACTCGTCCACAGCACCTGGATTTAGCCCCGCCTTCAATAATTCAGGAAAATGGAATGTAGAAATGGACTGTCTAGAGCCACCTGTCTATCAACAATCTGTCACTGTATCTATAAGTCAGTAGCTCTCTGATTAGTTGAAGTAACTGCGGAACATGCGCTTTCGTTGTATAGAATGTAGGGCCACTTCAATCAGACAGGTCATAATACAATATAAACACTACTTAACCAAGAAGGCAGTGTTCCATTATTCACCAAAGCAAAATATATTTTACTGGATACTTATACATGGTTTGTTACAGTATATCATTCAGCATTAGCTAGGTAAAAAGACTAGGTAAATATGTGTTTAATAGTTAAGGCTATTTGTGGGAAAAGAGACCGAGAGCATCATTATTGTGATGTATTCTCCTCCAGGTACATAAGCAATAATGAGAAACCCTTTTTCACTCATTCTGCTTCTTATTATTTCCTCTTATTTTAACTTCCTCCTGTGTATTGAATGCCTGCTGATTTCTTCAGTGTCTATACTCATGTTACACACACATGACGCTCAAACACATGTAGAAATCATAGGTGTTAAGTCTCCATGGACAATGTACACAATGACTCACAGCACACTGGGCATCAGGGGAAATAAACTCCTAATTGGAGAAAAGTAGAAACCCCTTTTACATGTAGTTGATCTGGTGCAGCTGGAATCCTCTCTGTATGAAGGCCACAAAATAAAATGTATGCTCTCAGGAATAGGGGTGCAGTACTAGTCCATTTATTAGGTTCATTTGTGATTGTGAGTGGGCTGTAGGTACAGATGTAAGAAAAAATGCTACACAAATCCAAGACCATTTTATAAAAAACCCATTTTTTATAGTTCTTTTTTTAACTGTTACATTCAGGTACACTAGGGGTTTCCGGTACAACCTGTAAAGGCTATAAGCAGGAAAGGAAAAAAGAATTTAAAGAATAAACACAAAACAAAACAAAAAAGGTACTGTTTTAAAATTAAGGAATTTTAAGGTTTAATCTTTTACAGATATTTTTCCGGATTTTCCAACCAGACATTAAATTTTACAATTGAACATTTGGGTCTGAACAAGTCTGTCATAGCTTAATGGATAATAAAAAGATGCATGTGAACCTGAGTGCAGAAAATGAACTTTTAGCAAATATATATATTTCTTTTATACAATTTTCTAGTGGTAAACATGGGTATTTGGTACTCTATGACTTTTTTAGGCTTTGTATGACTTTTTATAACGTGATATAAGCCAGACAAACCCAAAATATTCTTTTAGTCTCTGGGAATCACAGCAGTACAATGATTTCACTCCAGGCTGAGGAGAAGCCTTCTGGTGTCCAATGATCCAGCCTTTATCAGCTGGATGTCTAGAAGGCAGCAGAGCTCTGAACTTATGCGAACATGTTGACTTACATGTTGTTTGCATTCTAATACTCCTTGAGAGATGTTATTAATTTTTTAAAATCTGGATACAAGTTCTAATTACGACTATGCATGCAGTGTTTGCATCGGTGTGAGTGGGGTGTCACTCTGCTTGGCTGGAGTGAGAACTATCTCCTTGGTAACTCAGCACCTTTCCCCTCACTCTCTCTCTGCTGAAGTTGACCTCCCACTGAATGTACTAACACCCCATCACTTCCTGTCCCACAATAATGCACGCACACACGCACGCGCGCACACACACACACACACACACACACACACACACACACACACACACACACACACACACACACACACACCTAGTTGCTGCATGGCTTATGAATATTTAATCAGATCTGGTCTTATGACATGCAGTAATCAGACCACTGAGAAACATCCCATCTGAGCCACACAGACGTTGATGATTAACTCTCCAGACTGCTACAGGGACACACCGACACTCGAACACAAATATATACACAGATGGGTTTGCTTTGGTGAAGAAGTGCCAAACAACCGGTGACATTTTTGATTTTACCCTTTCTTGTAATTCCAAATTGTAATTATGGGGATTTTATTTCTGAGTCATCAGTTGTAAATTCCCAGTCTCAAGATTTTTATTTTAATGACTCAGTTTCCACCCCTTTAACACCCTCTTTCAGTAGTGGTGCCACATTGCTATTCAAGAAATACTGTATGTGAATCTGAAGATGACAGAGAAGGGCATTTAAGAAAAGGCTTAAACTCTAAGTATCAGAGTCTAGTCTTGTACTGGTTGGCTCACTTTTAAAAGGAGAGGTTTTTCTCCTTTGCTCCACCTATGGGATCCTGGTTCCTGCTCTGTTTAGCCTACACATCTCATCAGCCTGGTCAACTGCAGTATTTAAGGATCAGACAGTTTTTGCTGGATTCTTGTCAATTATTGAGTTGCTAATCATGGCTTTGATTGATTCAAGTTGCCCTGGTATTAATACTTCTGGTATCTCTCCTTTGTAGAGCTTCTTGCATGGCTCACAATGGCTCTACCTAGCCAAACAGTTGGCTAGGTAGAGCCATCCATACTGACCATCCATACTGACTTGTCTGCTTGACCTGCTTTAGATCTGAGTCACCGTGGAACCTGACCAGGGGCTTTCTTACCAGGAGTGATGACCAGATGAAGGCTCATGAAGCTTTGAAGTTTTCCACCCAATTTATTTAAAAAAGAAGGTTCATTTCTTGAGGCTTCATGTGCACATAAACCCCCCTGCTGGTCAAAATCTTTATTGTCATTTCAAGTATTTGTGATGAACAGTGTCAGTATGAGAATAATCACTGCCAAGAACAGAAATAAAAACACCTTAATTTAATTGTTTTTGTGAGTCATTCAGCTATTTTTTTATTAATGTGTGTGTAATGGTAATAGAAGTCTATCAATGTCAAAAAAGTTGTTAGTGTGATTTCAGTCAGTGTTAAAAAATAAATCTTATAGGACATGAGATGTTGTCACTGTACTTATGATTACTGGGGTAATGGTGACTTTATTCATTTTTATTAAGAAATAGTATGTATTTTTCCACTGTGCTTAATTCAGATGGTTCCTGCTTTGGAGAAAACTCGCAAGCCTGTAATGGCTAGGATATATGCATCTCTGTCTAGATGAGATCCATAGATGAGGTGTTGTCATACCCAAGTAGTTGGCACACAAGAAACAGTTCAACTTGGAATGAAAAAATACATAATAAAAAAACGACTTGTAGTAAGACATTTCGTATTTTTTTTACAGGAAAATTACTTCAAAATTACTCAATACTTTATTGAGAAAGATGAGTTCAAAGTGTTGCCAAAAAGGGGGGGAAGGCTTCATGAAAACAAGCTCCTCCATGTCACAAATGAAACTCCAACATGAACACACCAATTTTGCGGAAACCCATTGCACTTTATATATGTTCAGAAATCTCACCGATACTTGAACCACCAACCAGTTTCATTCACAAGTTTTTTTTAGAGGTTTAGGATGACAATACCTTAAGAACAGCAGTTGTTCAGTTAAACTGTCCTGATTTTACAGCTCTGTCTGTCTGTACTTTGTGCTCTGCCTTTTCTGACCACTCGCCCGCAAGCTCCACTCCTCTGTCCTTCCATTTATTTTCAGTCTGGATTTCCCTAAGCTGTCACTCATTCGATGGTCATCTTACATAACCATGGATGGCTGGTGGTCTGGCAGGATGTGGAAGATGAATCTGTCTCATCAGGAGCAGGGTCTGCTCCCTCTCCAGAGGGGATCCCATCCACTCCCCTCTTGACAGGTTTGATGAATCTCCACTTGTCATGTTTTCCAGACGCAAATCCTGAGATTTTACCCAAACGCCCCACTGCTTTGTCAGGTTAGAGATGCACTGTGGGAAATTTCACTAATGAAAGCTATGACATTTCAACCTTAACACTGGTGCAGCTCGACCTGACAGGCTGCAGTTGTGGCTTGTCCTTGTACTCAAAGTCAACAGAATCCAGAGGTGGAGCAGTTTACTGTACATATATACATGTTACATACTCTTAGCTATGAAAGCTGTATTTTTGAGTGTCAGTAAAAACTGCAGAGGAACTGCTTTTTCTATTTGAGTAAATATGTTTAATTACTTCCCCTTCCAACAGAATCAAGAAGTGAAAGTATGCAAAGTAGATGGAAATGTTATCTTTTTCTTGAACAATTGTTCAGCGCAATCACAGAAATCCTATGTTTGTACTTCTGCCTGATCAGAGCCTTCCAACACTTTTTTAAGAATGTTAATGAATAAATGAATGTTAATATTTACAGTACGTGTGCACTGAAGTGAAAACCTACTTTGGGACTACATCACAAATTCCTTATATCTTGCTTCATATATTTGATGTCTTCAGTATGTATCGACAATGTAGAAAGAAGCAAAAATAAAGAAAAGGCATTAAAAGGAGTAGATCAGAGGTCCAATGTGAAGCCAATCCTTAAATCTTAATCAAGGCCATGCAAATTTAATCCATGTAAACAGGCTGTGGTGAGTGAAATTATTTATGGAGGCCAATCTGACCCAGAGCTGCTCTTCTGCGGCAGAGCGAGGGGTAACCTATGTCCAGCTGCTCATCATGTATGAATGTAATCATGCTTAATTGCTAATCTACACCACTGAGGATTACAGACTGTGGTGTCAAAGCAAAGCTGTACTGTAGGTCATACTTTAGTACAGTAAATATGACACACAACAGGAATGAGAGATGATGACTTTCTGTAAGACAGGCACTAAATAAGGTACTTAGAACCTAGAGATACAGCTGCTTAATACAATAATGAGTGTGATTTTCAGCTCATTCAGCCAAAGGACCCGGGAGCTTATGCAATGATGAGGCCTACATTCTTCTATAGTTCACAAGAATCACTACTTAAGATTTTAGTGAAACTCAGACACAGTGATTACCTAATGGAGCTTCACCCAAATTGTGCGCAAGGCCAAGATCATACAGTGGATATAGAAAGAATTTGGAGCATGACTTAATTCCACATTTTGTCATGTAACAACCTTATTAAATTCATTTTAACCTCAAAGTTCTACTTACAATACCCCATAATCATAAAGTGAAAAAACCTTGTTTGAAATTCAAAAATTCGAACAAATGCATTAAAAAATGTTTTTTAAATGTTTCCACTGGTTATCTGTCAGATTTTTCTAATCTAACATAATTTTGCTGATTGGACATGATTTGGAAAGGCACACACCTGTCTATATCTCTTAAACGATCTTTTTTTCCTTTGTCATTATGTCATTATGTGTAGGTGAAAAATGAGTCGAATCCATTTTGGTATAATGCAAAAAGCAAAAATTGAATTGTGTGGGGAGCTCTACAAGGCCCAGTCTGATGAAAATCATGTTCATCTGAATGAAAAGAAAGGAGAAAAACCATGTTAGGAAACGAGAATCAAAATATGGTAAGTTGTGAGGATTTTTTAACTGCTATAAAAGACACTCAAACATAAGTGGTCATATTAAAGACAGTCTTATCACCTGGGATGAATGTTAATGAATCAGGTTCTGTGCTATTTTCAGGACATATGTATTTCCTTCCAAATATTGTCAAAACCTGTATAAAGTTGTTGTCCTTCCATACATATCAGAATTTTGGTGCCAACAAAAGCAGCTTAATATAGCAATAAATTTCTCATACAGAGTGAATGAAAGTTATTGGCTCTGGGCTTCGATTTGAAGGAGAATATGAAAAGGAAGCTGGTTAAACATTTATACTATTGTTTTGAGCACACACTGACAAAGAATGGACGAAAACTGAATCAACGTGGACAGTGCAACAAAGCAATGAACTGAAGAACAGAACAATAACAACAGCAACAACGACCACAACAATGGCGATGAAGGTAGAGAATGTTATCAGTTAGAGAAATAACCACGCGACGCAAAGAATACAACAACTGGCCCCAAACTGCCAACATCTCTCACCACAAAAAACTACCTCTAAATGAAAAGGCACCATGTCAGACAAGTAGCTCCTCTATTTCGATAACTCCCTTTAGTTTCTCTGTTTCCACCGCCTTTGCCTCATACCGCTCTGTCACCGAGCGAGGGCTGCTATGACAGTTTGAGCACTCTGTCTCCATCTCCTCCGCCCGCCGCCAGCAGCGCTGAGTCTGCACTCCTTCACCGCAATCACTTCTACATTCCGTTTCTTTCTCCCGGTGCGTCTCATCCCACAGAACGGTTCCTCTGCTCCGTATTAAACAGGCTAAATGAGGACATGCTTTCATAAGGCAGGAGCTTTGAGTGTACCCCAGTTTAAGTTACATTGCAGAAGAAAGAAGATGCTGTTGTACCATCGCTTTCTGGCACTCTCTGTCACACGGTGTGATTGGATTTTTTTTCCCTTTTTCTCTTTTTTTGTGTTCTAAATCATATTCTAAATTTAATTGAGAAAAACTTTCAGCGACACGCTTCAAACTTTTACCACCGCAGAGAGAACTGCAGTGTACTGAAGCTGTCACCATGCACTGATCATTGGTTCAAACACTTTAAATGGCAAATGTGTTCGTGTGTCATCCTGGTCTGGTCTTTTCTGGTCAAATACTACAAGTTCTAGGACTTGTGTTGTTTTGATTTAAGACAAGAGCAAGGTTGAATTCTTTAATCAGACATTTAAAAAGGCAAAAAAAAGAATGTAAACATTCTTTATGTTGAGATGTAACTAGTGATACTGGAGGAAAGAAGGGGTGGCGTAACCCTTTCAGTGGACCTAAACTGAGTCAGAATGAGACATTAGCAGTTTTAGTGCATTGAATTGTTTATTAACTATTCAGTGCACTTATACTTACATACACATTTAGTCGATAGAGCGTTCTTTCTGATGTACAGTAGCTTCAGTGTCTCACACATGAGCAACAGACAGCAAAGCCAGTGTTACTTTTGCTTCAGACGAGACTCATAGTAGGGAAAAAGGTGTCTTAAACAACTATGTACCAAACACAGTAACACTTATGATCTCAGGCAAAGCTGTCAGGGATTAAAATACACTGTGAATAACCAGGTTTTGGCAACAAAGGACTTTGTAGTATTATTATCACTTTGCCCTTCAGATCAATCTGTTGACCTAGACTGAGAGGTCAGAGGTCAAATTTGACATGATATTTAAAATCTTTATACAGTACTTTCTGTATGTTTGCAATACACACCACACTTGTAAGAATCATAGTTTCTACGTTATAAGGCTTTTTGTTAATTTTGCACCAATAAATAATTAAGTTGACCTCTAAGGCTGGTGGGTGTCAGCCAGATTTTAGTGAGTGTTAACATGACCCGGCACTGCACCCCTACAAGATTTTATCAGAATTCCTTAAAGGCTTTTTGACCTATCATGTTTACAAACAGAAACAATGACATGTATGGATGCATGCATGCACTTAAACACTACCATAGCATCTTTGGCAACAGTGAGCATGCCAACCTATTACCCTATAACCTAAGCCTAACTAACTTTGCCCTTCCAGGCATCCAAAATGAAAGTTGTAACTTTCACAAAACCTATTTTAACTTAAATATTTATTTGTGTGACTTTAATATAAAATAAAGTTCAGTGTAGTGACTGTGGAAACAGATTAGAGGTTTCTGACACAACTTCACTTACTTCAAACATCTGAAGAGCAACTTTATTGCCTAACTAAAATGTTTCGGCCTTTGCCTGCAAGTAATGTAATGTTTGATCTTTGACACCAGAGTAGTCAACATGAGACATTGTTGGTGAGTTGAGTATACTGTGTGTCCTCTTTCACGACAAACGTGACAAAACCACTTTAACAAACATCACACTGACACACAGTGATATAGTCTGTCTGGGGAGGAACCACATTTTAGACATGCATCAGTTGGGACAGTGTATGTCTGCCTCTGGGTCCAGGTCCTCAGTGTGCGTGTCAGGCTCAGTGACACCGCAGTCACTTTGACTATGCAGCTGCACCATGTTCCCCAACATGAGTGCCTGCGTAGCATTTTGCGGGTAGAGAGGGCGACAGGGTGTATGACAACGGTGGCATGGACCTCGCACTGCCTTGTCACCTTTGAGAGTCTGTTTAGCACAAAGCAAGCATGAGATCCAACCTTAGGAGTGAAGACAAATCTCATTTAGAGATGGAAAGTACTCCACTGCCACATGAGATGAGAGTATGCTTAAAGTCTGGTTTGGGTTTATATGGTGTGACATCACACAGTCCTAGTTAGAGACAGTAACAGACTGCTGAGAGACAGATGGGCTGAAAGAGCTCTTTTTTGTAAAAAAGTAAAACATAAAGTCTCAAATACAAATCTCTGTGGTGATCTACTACTGTGTGTTTGTCCAAAGAAACAGGAGACAGATTTATATTGGAACATTTTTTTAAATGAGCTCTATGGAACTTGGAGAAGCCCATTTCAGTCCTAAGAACATGCAAGAACACTGTCAGTTGGAATCTGATTCTCAGCACTGAGAATCTACTGTTCAAGGTCACTAACAGCTGCTTAGTAGATGCCGCTAACGACACATGTTCAGTGCATATGCTCCTGGACCTCAGCACATCCTTTGACATTATACAGCATTCTGTCGGACTGACTGTAGCTCTGGGTGGTGACATCTGGCGCAGTTGATTTTCTTCATATTTGTCCAACAGGAAATTCTGTGTCTCTTAAAAGATATTTAATGGATTTAAAGAGATAATTAAAGTTATCAGTTAAGTAAGGTGTGATTTTCTAAACACATAACAAACACAGACCTAGACAGTGACTTTTCTGTAATTCATTGTCCAGGTCTTTAAGAACCACTGCTTTTAATCTCAAGACTTTTGGCTCATGTCATTTTATTGCTCTTGTCAAGCACTTTGCATTTTAGAAGGGCTCTATAAATAAAAACAATTACTATTACTATAGCTATTATAGGTTACGGGGGGGGGGGTGTTTGGGGTGAGAGATCAGTTTCTGTTGTGCAATGTTAGGCTGTTTTGTTCCTTTCAATTTCCAGAAATGAGGTGCTGGCCCAGAAGGCAATGATGGGAAGTGAAACTTCCTACCCTCAACACATGGTCAAGCCCAGAGCTGAGTCATTAGAAAAACCCACTTTCTCAAACTATGCCTCTAAATCTCATCTCATGTAAATGAGATGTGTTTACAGCTCTTCTCCCCAGCCAGTTTTAATTGCACTTATTTTTAGTCATTTCAGACAGAAGCATCTGTCAGATGATGCAAAGAAACAGTTTATCATGGAGATTCAGATTCCCCGGGCATCAGTCAGTGTGCTATAAAAACACGCACAGAGCTATTACAATCTATAGAGACAAAGTGAGAGTTCAAAAGTCAGAACTGAAACAGCAAAATGCATTCACAAAATAACGCTGATCAAACATGATAAAGCAGAAAGCCAAATAATTAGCTGATGTCAGTGTTTCTAACTAAAGCAAACTATAAGACACAGCCCACTTCTCCACAGCGAGAGAGATATGGATATTAAATGATAATTTTTAATAAAAATCTAAAAACAATAATCAAGCGTTTAATATGGTTGGTTGTCCAAACCACAGATGGGATGGTGGTAGTAGTGAATTAGAGGGTACTTGTCATCCATCCACGTAGGTTCATAAATATAGTGCTTTTTTCTTTTAGACTAAATAAAATGCAGTTTAGCTTCAGTTGTTCACTATTTCCCGTGCTACTCCTGCACTGACGGCTGCCAGCTCCACTCTGTGTGTACGGGCAGAAGCACACAAACACACAATATTTCTGAAGACATTTATTGACATTCTAACTCCTAAAACCACATGTTAACTATCAAGTAAACAACAACAACAACAAAACAGAGAGGGGAGCAGAGGGCTAGACCAAAAATCCTAACTTTAGAACACTTTATCAGTCTGATGGTCTAAAAGTCAGTCTGGTTCTCACAAAGGTATCTGGAAATGGGAATTTCATATTGATCATTTAGTTTCATGAATTAATTTAATTTGGTTTTCTGTTAGTTTCTCATGTTGTGTAGATGAGAGGTCTTAGAGAAAGCTCCAACCCACAATCTGACAGGCTCACTTTGTGCAGACACAGTCTCACACACACAGACACACATATGTAGTCACTGGCTGTATCCTTATAACTGTTGTCTTGTCTAAACAGTAACTTTATGGTTGTTTCTGGAACAAATTATACCTATCATATATATACTTATATATATACCAAAGCTACAATAATCAACAGTAATTTCATTCATGGAAGCTAGCCAAATGTTAACACTGGATACAATCAGTATGGAAAGACAACAGATATGTGTGTTCCTCCAAGGTCACAGTGGAGCTGTCCATTTTTCAAGCAAAGCAAAGCTGCAAAGCATCAGTTTGCTAAAAGAAAAAAAACCTTGTTATTTTAATTGCGTACTAAATGAGGTAATGACATTACGTTGACAAGTAGGTAATGTCATTTAAATGACTGACCAGCAGTTTCAAAGGCAGGATCTCCACTGCTCTGGGTTTACCAAATGTACCCATAACTAAGAATTGACTGCAGGGACTGAATCTGAGAGGTTTTTAATGTAAATTAGGATACGTCTTTATTAACTATTAGCCAAGTTCATATAAACTGAACATGTGTATTCTTCAGTCACTACAGGTAACAAGTCATGTTACATCATAATGCAGAAATGTGTGGGTTAAATTTGAACTGAAGACCAAAGGAATGTAAGTACATTGTCTGTGTGTGTGTGTGTGTGCATGTGTGTGTGTGTGTGTGTGTGTGTGTGTGTGTGTGTGTGTGTGTGTGCGTGCGCATGCATGCACACTTTCAGTGTAGGAAGTGAATCTGTGGTGTGGCAGCAGTCCAGTCTGAGTGGAATAATTGATTGCCGATTGACCCTCCACTGCCACTGAGGACAGTCCTCTCCACTGCATTACTGCACAGACTCATCTGGTCAACAGCATGTGTGCATCTTTACAGTATTGTGTGTGTGTGTATGCATATGGCACAGCATGCGTGTAATCCCTCTGGCCGCAAACCGCAGTACAAACCAGCGGCTACTATCAAAGCTACAAAAGGCCTGAGTGACCTGTGACATACGAAAAATGAAGTCTGAGAGAGAGAGAGAAAAATGCTGAATCACACACCCACACAGACACACACAGAGGTGAGGAAGTGAGGCATGAAGGGAAGTGATAGTGGTGGTTTGAGGGATTCAGCAGGAACTCGACCCCTCGTTAAAAGGTTGACTCAGTAAATCGCCTCGTGACCAGCGTCAACAGGAAATAAAATAGCGTGAAGGAAATTCTCCTTAAGTAAATTCCTGGCATCAAATTGTGAGCTGCTGGCCATAAATGCATGAAATAAAAGGCACAGAAACAATACATAAACATAGAATTCGAGCTTATTTGTGATACTGCAAATGACTTTGATAACAGTTATTCTGTGAGAGTATCTGGAGGTAATTTTGCCTTTGTGGCACATTTTAAAGTCTGTATTTTCCACTTTCAGGTAAAAAAGCAGCTTATTTTCTGCTACTGACACGCTACCCCCACCACTACCCTGTTAGACATCAGCACATCATCGCAGCCCTCTCATTTATTTGTTTGTTTGTTTGCCAGTTAGTTTATTACTGTATTTTCAAAGCCTAGGACAAGGTTAGATTTGCTGTTTGGGCATATTTTCTCCTGTGATAGCATGTTTGAATTTGTCTACTCAGCATGCAGCATGTCAGTGTGTGTGTGTGTGCGTGTCTCAGTGTGTGTGTTTGTGTGACAGCGTGGAGCCGGTGGAGGCAGGGCACACGCTCAGTCAGGGGTCGCAGCAGAAGCACAGCGCCAACAGTGCCAAATTGCTTTTCCTGGCTGTGTTGGGTGGAGACCACTACCACCACCTCCACCCCTCATTCACCCATGCTCTGTAGACGCTCCTGGCCCCAGGTCACTAACTCCATCACCAGATCAGGAGTAATAATTATTAATACCCCATGAGTGTTAACAGTGTGCAGGTGATTTATCAAAAATGTCGATTACATTTTGTGCAGGGTGACAACTTTTTAAAGCTGAACACCTCCCTGGGGAGCACGTCCAAGTGGAGCGTGAGCTTGATGGAGGTCGTTTCTGCTAAATGAAAAGAAAGACACACAGGCAGAGATTTTTAATACAAGAGAACTTATTTTTAGACTGTTTTAATTTGTCACTAGTTTAGATGTTATTGTTATACAGACAAGAACATATCAGCAGTCATGGTTTGGTTAAAGTTACTGATCTCTGCACCCAAAAAATGCTGTTAGGACCACGCAAAAAACAACAAAGAGTTCATGTAGACGTAAGGTTGGCACAATCAGCATTTGTTAAACATGTAAGAGCTGTAAATAACACCACATTTATCCAAAGGAATGATGTTTTACCTGTTAGGTGTTATCTGTTGGTTTTTACATGTTTGGAAACACTTAATTGACTTGGCCTAATTAAATTGACTTTGTAAAATGTGAATAAAATGATAGTAAAAGTTTCTCTTGCTTAATGTAGTATTTAAGCAGTTTGTTTTACCAGTTTCAAGTTTCCGTAAGACAGTTTGCCAGTTTAAAACCCAGACTCTCACTAGACATCCATGTTTGGCACTGTTTAAAACAGTCTGAAATAAATTAAAATGACCTTGAAGAAGAGTTTGTTTGGATGACCTGTGTATTTTTTTTTAATTAGTCTTTTATTTATCCAGGTAAAAAATCTCATTGAGATTAAAAATCTCATTTCCAAGAGAGACTTTGCAAGGTCAGGTATAGTCAGAGATGTTATATAAGGAGGAGATCTGGCACAATGACTGAAAAGCAAAGACTCAGTTAACAGTAGAAACAGAAAAGTGTTGTCCAGTCATGGTATTGTGTTGATGCATGTACTCAGTAAAGATGCCCATTTGTGAAACTGGTAGTTCTAGCAGTACTTTCAGAAGGAATCAGCTTTTTGAACCTTATTTTGATGTAAAATCACTGGGACTGTATACGTGCAGTTTTCATGTCCTGTGAACATTGAAAGCTGTGACTCTGTTCAGTTAGATAAGGGCTTCGAAATTGTTAAGTTTTGGGAATTGATACTAGATATCTTTCAGCATTAATGGGGCCTCCACAAATATGAAGGGTTAATGATTTGTAATGACCTTGTAACACTTTTTGTACTCCTACAAACTCAAAGGACTACGGGCTACGAGCCACATTTTAACCATACATTGCGCTCTTCTATAGGTTATTGCCCCACATTTACAACTAATTTAGAATCAGAAGTTAAGCTAACATGTCTTTAGACTGTGGGAGAAAGCTGAAGTAACTGGAAGAAAGCCACACAGGGAGAACCTGGAAACTCTACACAAAAGAGTCCCAGCTGGGTTTTGAACCAGGAACCTACTTGCTGTGAGATGATAGAAAATGCAGAGAGGCAGCATTTGGTTTATTCTGCTTTCTTTATTTCTTTGCAGGGTGAAGTTTTAATTTGCGGTTGTGGACACAGAGACAACCCGTATTCACTGACTGTGGTTTTTCAGAAAAGCCCTGCGACAGACTGGCAACCTGTCCAGGGTTTTTCCTCCACCCCTTACCCAGTGACAACTGAGACAGAGGCAGGGGGCGGGGTACTCGTGTCTGAATCGGATAAATGATTCATCAAACGGATAGATAGTTTTCACTACAGGATGCTAAACAGTGTTTCCTGAGAACCACTGTCTTTGTGTAAAGAGGTTTTTTTGTTTGTTTTGCTTTAATGAAACACACAAATTCTACTCTTAAATCACTGAACTGTACACACACGCGCACACAGAGTCTCTTACAGAGTGGCAGGCTTCACAGTGGTGACTCGATGGTCTGGTGGTAGCACTGTTGTCGTACATCAAGGTCTTTACATGCCTTCCCCATGTCTGTGTGGGTATTCTAGCTGCATGCCTGCTGGGGTAGGCTCTCGCCCCCCCCACAATTGCCTAAGTGGAAGAAAATGAATGGGTGGAATACTCAGCCTCTTTGGGATGTTCCCGTTTGTTGCTCTAATGCTACTGACCTGTTACCAAATAATCTTATTAGCCACAGCACACTCCACACGGTGTTTTACACAACATCCTTTTGCTGACCCTTTTTCAACTTCTTTGAAACATGCTCCTGGCATCATATTTGCAATTATATGTTTCTAATAATGCTTCAGTTTCTCAGTTTCAACATTTGGCAAGTTGTCTTTGGACTGCCTGGCTCTATAACTGGAGAATTATTCCAGTCTCTTTTCTATTTATGCTTTACACAGCATCTCTTACATTGTGAATTCAGTGATATCTCTGAAGATTCAACAACCAAAATTAGAATCTGGTATATCCTCATCCTTTCATTCTCAATGAAAAATCCACAAACTGTGGACTTGTTTTTGTCCCCTAACTGCCAGCAAGTACAGTGGAAACAGCAGAAGCCAGCTTCATTATGTGTATTCCATGCTTTAGCCCAACCTGGCTGCAGGTTTCTGTGTGTCAGTTATCAAATCTGTGAGCCATCAGTTTGTACAGTGTGATCAAAGTCTGTCTTAAAACAATGATAAAGTGCTCCTGTAAACAATATGGGACAAATTCTGCAGCTCCAAAGAACATTAATCTCAGTCTCTCCTCATGCCTGGAAAGTGAAGGCAAAACTTTGAAGACTTCAACGAAGAAACTCTAAGAACCTTTCTTGAGCAGAAGAAATGCACATTTAAATTTTTATTACATAGTCTGGTAATTTGACAAATAACTAAATGGCTTTGAGGGTTTCTCCAAACTCTTTAATTAGGACAACAAAAACAAGAGAAATAAATCCTACAAATTCTAACATTTTAAGACTGTTCAAATTGAGGAAGAAGAGACACTAAATCCCTGAGTTATAAAAATCTAACCTGGAGTTTTCATGGACGTCAAGCAGCGATGCTCCAAACATGCAGCCTTTCGCTGTAAAATTCCCTCCCTGTGTTTCCACTTTGAGCAGCAGTGCAAGAAAAAGAGAAAGAGTTTTTATACCAATAAAGTCTTTAAATATAGAAGAGGTCCATCTGATTTGTATGACAAAGACTGAGGTTACCTCCAACAAAACCACATAAGGAAAAACATCTCAGGCTATGTTCACATTACCACCTCAATGATCACTTACGATTTTTGTGTATTGGTGGTTCACATTCATGTTTTGTGACACGTATCTGGCTTCACAGAAGCTCTAATTTGTAAAATCTGAGCATCATGCATGCAGCAACAACAACAGCGATGTGATTTGTGCATCCTGCATATCCAGGATTTAGCTTGTTCCACTTCAGCTGGAGTAGGAATTCAGATCTGTTTTGTTTTGTTTACTTGATTTGTTTTTGTGGCAACAGCATGAATCACACAGAATCAGATCTTTTTCAGCTATAATTTGTGATATTTACGTCACTTACCTGGCCTGAGTGTCTCGCCTTAAGAGTGTTAAAATGAGATGCCAACAAATGTAGTTAAAATCCACCTGTTTAAGTGGAGCTTTACAAACACTCCCGTCTTCAGCTACAATAAAAGCTGTCATTCAGGCACTGATTCTGTGTAGATTCATCTTCTTTGTCATCTGCTTATAAATTCCCTGACTTAAACAACCTATGGAAGAAAGTGGCTATGCAGACTTCAATTTTTTTGTAATTGTGTGACAAGCCAACCAAACAAAAAGCAAGACATAAACTAAACTCAAACTGAGCATGAAAGTGTTGCGGTATGCACACAGCCAAGTGGCTTCGATCTTTTTTCAGACTTCTTTGAAAAAAAAAATCAGATTTAGGCCACTTTGAGTGTGTAATAAGAAGGCAGACTTAATGTCCATTAAGAACAGCAGGAATGCCTGTCTACGATGATGCTCTGAGGTCCAAGGTCTCTTCCAGGTTTAATAAAAGAATGAAAGTGAGAGTGTCACAGGCCACAACACCATGGTAAAGCTAGTGGAGGCTGCAGCTTTCAGTGTGTTGTCTGGACTTTCTGTTTATGGTGTGTGTGTGTGTGTGTGTGTGTGTGTGTGTGTGTGTGTGTGTGTGTGTAGGTGGGTATACTGTAGGTAAGCTGAGCCGAAGAGACGCTGACTGTGTTGAATCTCGGCAGCAGAGCAGCTCCAGACGCCAGAGACACACTGCACCTCTCTCTCCCTCTCTCTCTCAATTCACTCGCTTTGTTTCTCAGATGCAGCTCAGATGGACTCTGCCTTGATTTATGGAAAGAAAAGCCCACTGAGTAGTCATGGTGATATCTCTCTCTTCCTCATACACACACACACAGAAAGCACGCCTTCATTCCTCTGCACACCCCCACAATCCCACTAAGTGTGTGTGCGTGTGCGTGTTATAAGCACAAATACACTCTGACTCTCGGTGAGGTGACGGCTGTCACGCTGCTCCCTGTTTTCCCTGACTCAGCAAAAACAGGAAGGAGGAGGAGAGTGATGGAGAGGCTGAAAGGTGGCAGAGGATAGGGAGCGAAAAAGGAAAGATGTTAAGAGAAACGCTGGGTTTGAACTGAGGTGAGAGTTGAGAAAAGACCGTAAATGAATTCGTTTCTGAATTGGGGAGGCGGAGAAATGATAGACTCTGACATGAGGAACACACTATATGACAGAGAGAGCATATATGAGAGCACGTGTTCAGGTGGAATTTGCAGAAATGACTGTTAAGAATAATTAACTGACAAGTTAGTGTATGAGCGTGCGACAAAATGAGAGCAAGAAGGTTAAATGCTCGTAATTCTATTCATGACGCAAGGTTAAAGTCCTGCGCTGCAAAGAACGGAACAAGTGAAAATAGATTTTAAGCAGTGAAACTCTTAAGAAAGAAAAACAATGGAAAAATTAGAAGCGCTCCATGTCTCTGTTGAGTCGTTTTACTCACGTGCAAAAACAAGGACTGGGTAACGACTGCTTTCAGGTGTCGTTCTGAGCTACAGTGAGATGTGTAGCTATTAGATTTTTACTGTTTTAGGTGTTTGAAATCCAAAAATGGCAAAGTGTCACACCTTAAGGTGGATGTGGTCTTGACAGTGCAGTAAAAAAAAAAAAAAAAAAACCACTTTAAAATTCAATAAATCATAAAGTGTGCGTCCATGCGAACAGGTACAACCGAATGTTTAAAGATGAAGCTGCAGATTCAGATGGGAGATTTTTTATGCCTCCAACAATCTACAGGTCTTTACTGTGTGGACCCCCCACAACCACAACCACACACACACACACACACACACGAGAGAGAGAGAGAGAGAGTTATGATATGTGTTTGAAGTGAGCCGATAACCAGCGGGCCTGACGGCCGTGTCGCATCAGCACCAACGCGGGCTGGCATGTGTCTAAACCCACGCTGATTCCACCCTGAGAGGAGAAAAGACCACTTAATGCTGCTTAGTGCGCGCGCAAACGTACGCACGCGCAGGCACACACACGTACATCCCGGGTATCTGGGAAAGCTGCCCCGTGGACGCGCACAAAACACCATGAGTGAGAAAAAGTCGTTGGCGAGGATCAGAGACCCCGGCTTCATCCATCCGTCACCGGCTGAGCAGGAGCGCGGAGGCCCGCTGACAGGCGACCAGAGCCGGTGCAGCAGAGCGGTGGAAAGGAAGAGGGTGGCCTCTCTCAGCCAGCCACTCTCTCTCTCTCTCTCTCTCTCGCTCTCTCTCTCTCTCTCCCTCTCACACACACACACACACACACACAAATCTGGAAATCTGGACCCTGATGCAGGAGATAAGAGCAGCTTTCTGCGTCCACCAGGCTCTGCGTGATCGGACAAACCAGAGCCGAGCGGCGCTCCTGAAAAACACCGAAGTGCAATTATGGAACGATGCATAAAAGTTACATGACTCAAATTGTGTAAAACGTTTGCGACTTTACCCTTTAAAATATAAGTAGGTAATAATAATAATAATAATAGTAATAATAATAATAATAATAATAATAGTTCCAGCACGAATATAGAGCCAACTTTGCTTTAATATTATGAGTTTTTCTCTTTATTTCATTTTTTTGATTTTTTAAAAATATTTTCATTTATTGTATTTATTTTTCTTTCTTAATTTCCATTTAATTTTTTAATATTTAATTGTTCAATATTTAATTATCTAACATTTTTCTATTATAGTTTAAGCGGCTATAAATATTTCGACATTGCTATTAAATCGTTCAGCTTTTTTGCTGCTCTTTCGCTAATTAGTTCGGTCACATTTAATAACCTGCAATCGAACATTATTATTTTACAAACACGAAAAAGTGTGACCTGAGAAAAATAAAAACTTGCTAGACTTCTGACCGTTTTATAAATAATTCATAAATCTCTTTTTTCTTATAGGAAATAAAAGCTGTTGTTAGAGAATGATGGCAGCGGCAGTCACTGGCACGGATTTGGGACAGAACTTTTTATTAAACATTATGAAAACAAGATTCTCAACAACGTTCCACTTTGTATGGTTTTCACTTGTTGACAGTCAGGACACGTTCATTGAATAAATATAGAAATCATATGTACAGATATAAATTTACAGCACTGTGCAGAAGTTGGTTTGCATTTATTCCCCGCGCTCTTTAACTTCACATTTTTTTGAAGCTCTTGTTGCTTTCGGTAAATATGAGAAAATTTGAGATTTACACAAAAGACAAAAAAAATCTAATTAAATAAGAAAGACAGGTGAATAGAATCTGATGTTTGTCTACATAATGGAAATGCTTAATTTGTTAATAATTCGCAAGAATCGACTTGTATTTTATATCTCCCCCATTTTTGGTTCCCATAAAAAGATAAAAATTGGAGGAATCACATTGTTCTCAGTTTTCTCTTCAGCTTGTTGTTTTCCTCTGACATCCTGATCAAACACTTCCAGCCTCTCTCCCTGCACGGTTCGCCCTCCAACAGGTAGTCTGTGCATCGGGCACTTCTGCACAATATTGCACATATATCTATGCAGCAGAAAACACACGAACCAGGGGTTTCTTGTTGACAGAATAATGCATGGAGTTACTCCAAGAACAGGAAGCTCTACCATCAGACGTTTCTATTAGCGCTCATTAAGACTGCAGTTTAAACCCACAGCCCCTGCAAGACGTTTGACTACAAATATTAAACGTAAAAAAGGAAAGAAAAGAAACAAAAAAGAAACTCTAAGTCTTTTTTAATCGTCGGGTTGGTGCATAGAATTTTAGCAGCGAATGCAGTCCAGGTAATAACTGAGGGCTTCCCCCTCATAGAATTTCCATCCAGGTTTTTTTTTTTAACAGATCAAAAGGTCCTATGAGTAGAAAACAAAATGTCCAGTTTGATCTCTTCTTAGTGCAGTTTAACATTACACATGTTCAGTAGAAGGAGGAGGAGGATATCATAGACGATTTGCATGCTGTTACATACAAACATTTGTATTTAAGACATTTCGAAGAATCCAAGCAACAAAAAGCAAGTTGTTGTTTTAAAAAGAGAGAGAGAGAGAGAGAGAGAGAGAGTAAAATAACACAGGTTACTGCTTTTCTCTACACAGTATGTACAGGTGGAAATAAATACAGTCTAAAATCTGGCTCAGTTAATCTCTTTTTGTCATGTTTTTTTTTCCTTTTTCTTTTTTAAAACAATAGAAAAATTGATTGAAAATAGCAGTTAAAGACGCATCCAGTTTTTACGCACTACAGCAGATTGTTCTCCATTTTTTTCTCTCCTTGTACCTCTCGGGGTGTAAGATGGAAGAGGGGGTCATTTTTGTGGCTTTTATTTTTCCGCATACCCAGGCCTTACTGATGGCAGAGAAAAAGGAGGAAGAGGAGATGCGAACCGTGGGCCATGCTTTCCATACACGTGGAAGATTCGGGGAGAGGTTACCATACATGTCCTGCATGCAGGGTTGCAAATAGGGATGAGGGGAGTTGGGATGGGGGGGGTTATTAGACTTGCATTATTGAAAAGTCTCTGCATTACAGGCTCATAAACAGTCTTTCTTCGCGGGTGGTGCATTGCTTCTTCTTTTCAGTTCATTCAGACTTTTTCCCCTTTAAACAGAACATATTTGCCTCGTTTTTAAGACCAACCCCGCTGCTCTCTCTGAGTTAAGACAGTCACGTGTCATATTAGTTCAGTAAGACTCGTGATTAGCTTCTGTTGCACCGGAGGAAACACAAATAAAAGTCTACAGGCTAACAGTGATCCCAAGTGCCCACCTGACAGGCTGCGGCATTCTTACAGAAATTTCGCCTAAACATGTTTAAGACTGAAAATCGCGTCCGTGCACGGCTACTGCTTAAGTCTTGTGAGTGAAGGAAAAAAGTGTAAACAAAATAGAAACGAAAAAACAAACGTGAATGAATGTCTGCGTGAGGCGCTACAGGTCAGCAGTCCCTCTCACATGAAGAACTCGGCGTTAGCTTGTTTCCCGGACGGATCTCTCGTGTTCGCGGGTCCGCCGGCATTGTAGGTCCGGCTGGCCAGCTTCTCGTACTTCTCCTTGTATAGATCCCTCTCCTTGACCAGGCGCGCCACGTCCTGCTTCAGCTGTTCCACCTGGTTCTGCAGGGTGCACTTTTCGGTCTCCAGCATGTGCCTCTGCTGCACGCGCTTGAAGCGGCAGGACTGCGCGTAACCGCGGTTCTTGAGCGTGCGCCTCTTCTGCTTCAGACGGATCACCTCCTCCTTGCTGAAGCCTCGGAGCTGCCGGTTCAACTCCCGCACCGTCATGCTGACCAGCTGCTCGTCCGAAAAGCGATCTTCGAGGCGGGCGTGGTGGCCGTGGTGATGGTGGTGGTGGTGGTGATGCGCTTGGTGATGGTGGGCCGCCGAGGCCGCGGAGAGGTCCTCGCCAACGTACTGCTGCCCGCGGAAGCCCTCGTAGGCCTGGTGGTGGTGGTGGTGGTGGTGCGCGTTGCCGATGAGGGCCTCCACCGCGTCCTCCGGCGTCAGGTTGAGCGCCTCCGGATTGATGTGGTGCTGGTAGCTGGGATCCAGTACAGGTCCTCCAGCTGGGGCTTCCCCCCGGTGCTGTGATTGTTGTTGCCGCCGCTGTTGTTGCTGCTGCCGTTGCTGCTGACGCCGCTGGCGAGGCCCTGGTTCGGCTGCGCGCCCGGGCTCGGGGCGCAGAAGCTGGGCGAAGAAGGCACGGAGGAACAGGGGGTGCTAATCGGGGTGGAGGAGAGTGAGCCCGACGGGAGGCGGTGGCAGTAGCGGTCGGCCTCCGGCGGCTCCTTCTTGACCTCGAACTTCATCAGGTCAAAGTCGTTGACATACTCGATGGCCAGAGGGCTGTTGGGCAGCTCTGCGCTCATGGCGAGGTCGGTGGCCATGTCAGTCCATGCGACGACTCCTGCCCTCACAGCCAAACCGACGGTGGGCAGTCCTCTCGGATACAGATTGTGGAGAGGGATAAAAGCTTGTGTATATATAGACACACGCACACGCCCGGTGCGTGGGGCTACTGCAGGGCCAGCAAGCGGGTAGAAAACTTATTAAGGTTGTTTGTCCCTAAGATAACTTCTATATATAGTGGCGTGAATATACCTCTGCATGTAAATGAACTTGTACACCTGCCAGTTCGCCTCCGTTCCCTGCTCTTGTTGACAACTTATCCCAGGTCAAATGCACGCTTTAATACCAGGAGCCCCCCCAGGGTGCTTGAAACTCGAGCCCAGTGAATTTGGAACCACCAACCTGTCCTGTCCTCGCTTTACCTCTGCAGCCCACTTGCCTCCCTGTGATTTACAGTCCTCGGTTCTGCTCGATCGAGTGACACGAACAGATCTCTTCTCCTCCGCTCTCCGGCCGTGTTAGAAATATTTTCCAAGCATCCCTCCGTGCCTCCCGCTGTTTACAAGTTGATCGCGAGCTCCTATAGGCTGCTGGCTCGAGTCACTGCAGCATGGCCCGGACTGAAAGTTTTTTCTTATACAGTCACATCGAGCAGCGTGGCGCTGGAGCTGCTCGGGGTTGCGTGTAAAACAAAAGAAAAAGAAAAAAATAAAGATTTACCAAAAGGTCCCAGGAATCCACAAACCGGTATGGCACGCGTGCGGATGGTTACAGAGCCCGTGGGCTTCAGATGAAGTTGCAAACAGTTCTCTTACTTGCAGGGACAGGAGGAGGCTTGTCCCTGGTTCTTGTGGTCAGTCCATTTATGAATTCAAGCAGCCTACTTACAGGCTCGGTCCCCTCGGTGCTGCCCCCCCTCCTCTCTCTCTCTCGCCGGGTCGCACTGTTGACCTTTCGTGTGGAATTTTATACAAGAGGTGATAAATTCCAGCTGTTTTGTGTCTGACGGCCCTCACAGAGCTCCTCACAGCAACAACGCAGTGTAACTAAGGCGCTGGAAGGCACTCTGCACTTATAAAGACAGCGTGGCCCCCACGACCCTCCCACACGGAGGTGCGACGGGCCAATGAGGAGGAGCTAGCAGCCGCGCATTTGCATTCTCCTATAGGGGGAGAGCCTCCCAATTGTCTAGCAGCGGCCGGCCGAGGAGTGCCGAAAGCAGCCGAAGGGCGGTGGGTGGGGTGGGGGGGGGGGGGACACGAAGGGGAGAACAGGTGCAGCAGATCCCCCCCTCTAGTGACCGAGCAAACGCTACTGCACGGAAAAGCGCACGGAGTAAGAGGAGAACTACGGGAGTTTCTCGGAGGGAAAAATGTTTACTCAGAACGGAGAAAGACTTGTGAGCGAAGCGGTCTGTGATGTAAAGAGGCTGCTGAGAATCCCGGCAAGGAGAACGACCTCCACCTCTTTCATTCCTGTTATCAACATCCTGCAAACATGCAGCAACTTTATGGAGGTCTGTTTCACCCCTTTATAGGCGGGGAGCTCATGTAATGATACCCGTTTTACACTTTTTACATTTGAGCTTCATGAATGTAAGAAGGTGTGTGTGTTACTGTTTCCCCGGAATCACTGCATCATCTTTTATAGAATTTGACAGCCAGTACTTTTACAGAGTTCATAAATCCAGTACGAATCGATTACAATTCGTGACTATTTCACGAACTGCCTTAAGACCGTGAACATACCCGGTAAAAATTAAAAAAATTAAAAAAAATATGGGCCACTTGGAACAACATAGTTCTTAAAAAGGTAGTAAAAGAAAAGACAGGCAGGAGAAATCCAGCTAAGTATGGATTAAGTAGTAATACAAATAAAAATAAAAAAAGCAAAGAGAGAATTTCAAACTGCTGCTGGAAAAATTTAAAAAAAAGTCCAGGTTTAAGTGTGGGAGCGCACATCAAACGCATAAAACAATGGGAAGAATGTATCAGACCCACTGTCCATTTCCAGACCCCGGACACACACCACACACACCCAAATCTATCAATCACCGATCGATTTAAGGCCGCGCGCCCCTTTGCCAAAAAGAGAAATCAATCCGCGTTTCCGCAGGTCCACGAGGAGGCCACGGAGTATCTGCGCGCGGGGTTAAGTATGATTGGACAGGCTCTGTTTTCATTCGCAATTAAGCACAAATTGCATCATCTCAGCTCATCTCCGCAGATCCACGGATAATTAAACCCTGCGCGCGTCTCCATCTGGGACGCATAAGTCTTTTTTGTATTATTAATTCGGCGGGGGTATAACAGCGCAAGGCTGAGCAGGATGGGATGTCGATAAGCATCATGGGAATAGGACTTAAACTGGGCATCGCTGCACCTGACCCGCTTAGCCTCCTCAGCAGTGGCCGCATCCCGGAGGACCATCTCACCGACACTTGAGTGATACATGTGCGGGAGAAAGTGCCGATCTGCGGGAAAAACAGGTGGCAGTAAGTTTAACTTGGTCAGATGTGAAAAGCAAAACCTTGCACAGCTGCTGAGCTTAACTTCCAGTCCGAAGCGGCCATGAAATACGCGCCCCCTCTGCCTCAAATCTGCTGGCAACGATGAAAAGAAGAGTGTGAGATGAAGGGACGGAAATCATATCAAGGTATTTCAAGTTTAGGTGGGCTAAGTCATTATTAGGGGTTTTTAAAAAAAAATCTAATAAGCAGGAGCTGGCCCTCAAACGCCAAGCTAAGCAGTCTGCATAGAAATAGCGCATTTAAGAAGATCTGCTGTGTCCATTCATTGTCAGGGGAAGGGGAGTGTCTGCGGCCGAGGGCTTGAGACATAAATTTTTGAAGTCAGGGTTTTCATTGTGTCTTTGCATACTGGGACTTCGCTGCAAGTGCAGTTCTACCGATTTAAGCAAAACGGACATCAGCAAGGTGGAGGATCTACGAGGATCACTTTGAGCCAAGGTAGCCAGCATCCAGACCAGCTCCGGGAGGTGGCTGAGGGTTATCTGAGGCCTTTGGGGGTTTTGTCACTAATGCCGCTGCAGAGGAATCAGATTTAATTGTGCAAGGAAAGGATGTGACACACACACACGCATGCTTGAGCATTAAGAGTGAAGTTGATAGGGGGGCTTACTTTAGACAGCAAGTTTTGCCACATTTCCGAGGCCTGACATGTATAGAAATCAGGTTTGTTCCCCATGGCGATGAAAAGGTCTCAAAGAAGCAGAACATGTGACATCACCAAACAACAATTAGTAACACACGTCTGTTTTGCTCTGAATTTCAGCTCAGTGCGAGACTTGACACGGTGGCATCACTGAGTCCAGAGACACTCGTAGAAAGACCAAACCGCACAGCACAACTGTTCCCACCAGCATGCACATTCTTATGGCTGCTGTCAGAACAAGTGACTGAACGCAGCACACTAAGAAATCCATAGGCGATGATCACTGAAACTTTGAGATTCGAGAAACTCTAGTTTTCCTGTGGAAAAAATTCAGAAACATTCAGCTTGCTAAATGTATTGTGTGAAAAATGGAAAGACACCAAGGAAAGGAAAGCTAAATTAGGATGAGGTGCTGGATGGAGAGATGAAGGTGACAGAGTGTCAACTTCAGAGGGAGCTCAGTGCCAGCAAACTGCATTTACTTAAGTATTTTTTTAATCAGTTTGGCTTTTTGTTGTTAAAGTTTAATTATTATACCTAAGAAAATGTAAAAGTATTTGAGAGTTAAAGGGGTAAAAGGAGTGGAAATTTACTTTATATATTTATACTTTATATAGTTTTCTTATATTGAGTTATATTTACTTTTGTCTAAACACAGTAAAATTCTGCTCTTGCTTCATTTATAATTTCTACTTTAATATTTAAAGTGAAAAAACCCCCAAACATTTCTCCTGTGGCAAATCCAAACACTCATTAGAGTGTGTGACAGAGAACAAGCGTACCATATCTTGTCTGGTTTTCTTTTGTTTTGATGAGTCAACTTCTTAAATTCTATAGTGATGTTTTTTTGGGGGCGGACACAGGTGACTGTAAAAACCTTCAGCAAAAATAACTTGAAGTAGTTTTTTTCTGTTTGACTTTATGAGTCTCTCACATCAGTGTGCAGGAATTTTGAAGTGTTTTTGCGGATGTGCTGTGCTATGGTTTGATTTTTGCCAAACCTCTAACGAGGTACTGTGTATTATGGTCAAACATCTCCACTTTGGTCTGCATTTTGTTCAGGTGCAACTTTGCAATGTAAAGCTGTGCTGCCATGACCTTTTTATCCTGGCAACTTTTCCAAACAAGAGCTCCTCGGAAGAGTGGACATCCCAGCATCCCAGCAAATGATTGTAGCAAGATGTTGACTGCATGCAATTCAATTAAGTTTTATTTATATAGCCCCAAATCACAACAACAGCTGCCTCAACGTGCTTTATTGTAAGGTAAAAACCCTACAATAATACAGAGAAAATCCCAACAATCAGATGATGCCCTATGAGCAAGCGCTTGGCAACAGTGGGAAGGAAAAACTGCCTTTTAACAGGAAGAAACCTCTAGCAGAACCATGTTAATGGTTGTGCCATGTTCATGCATGCTCAATAATCCTCTGTCTAATCTGACTGCAGGTTTCCCCAAACGAATAAGCAGTACAGATGCATAACGATAAATGACAATGATAAATCTCGCTAACTTTGATGTAAAGAAATGGAAGCTTTGTTACAAAAGATACAAAAACATTTTTGGACTCTATACATAGTTACTCCCTTCATAAAAAATGTACAGCAGGTGATTTGGGATTTGCAATAGGGGCAAAGATACTTTGATTGACAGGCGTGCCAGTTGCTCTCTGCTAGTCACTCCATCTGCCAGTTTGAGGATGAAGTTTGCTACTATTAGCTAGTAATTAGAGCTCCACCCCTTATCTAAATATGGTTAATTCTGTCTCCAAGAAAACAAACACAGCAGAGGCCAAAAAATAGTTTGATGTCACAATGATTACATCCATCTTTTATACAGTTTATGGCATTGAAACAAGCAACATCTCTGCTCATCCCACCAGAGCTAACACCATTCTAATTCCTGTTATGGATATAGCAAATGGACTGATTCTTATATAGCGCTTTTGTAAACCCAACAAATGACAAACAAGTACATTTACTTTTGCTTACCACACAGTTGTCATATCAGTATGTGTATGTGACATTTCACTTTTAATGTCCAGTTTGACTGGATCAGGCACGCCTTTAGCGTACTGTTAGCGTACTGTTCAGGCTGCAGTGCATGTGTTACTGTAGCTCAGGATTCCATGTCTGTCTAAACTCATGTATACAACTGCAATATATTTTAATCCATATATTTGTCCATGTCTCATGATCTATCTGGCTTGTTCCTGTAATTGTACAAGAACAGCCACGCAGCTTTCCTTTTTGACAGCTCAACCTATCGGTCCATCCAGTGATGATGTTGTTATAGTCAGGGGTGCACATAAGTGGTCCGCAGGTGCGCATTCGCTGTCAAAATAAAAGACGCGCACCAGATAAGAAGTTGCAACGCGCGTTTGCGTACATATAAAAGGGACTGTTTTTGTCCGCTAGAGTGGGATTTTCACGGCATATTCTGCACGACATCTGTGTGTTCATCATTTGTTTGAAGCCAGCTCACCTCCTGCAACCACTTTTCTGAGAATACGCGCTTCTTTTGCGGTTCGGACTCCTGACATTTCTTTGGAGGTGGAGGAACACCAAAGTCTTATGTACAGAAAATCTTATGTATGCAAACGCGCGTTGCAACTTCTTATCTGGTGCGCGTCTTTTATTTTGACAGCGAATGCGCACCTGCGGACCACTTATGTGCACCCCTGGTTATAGTAACAGGGCATACAAACTTAAACTAAACAGCAAAACCCCAGAAGAAAAATAAATAGGATTTTTAGAACCCTTGAACACTTTCTCACAAGCCAGTTCTGTCAAATCTCCAACACACACGCTCACACAAACACACACCCGATGAAGGATCACAGTTGACCTTTCTTTTTGTCTCTTCGAGTCTCCGTGGACAGATGATTTCTCTCCCTGTCTTCTCTCCATCTCGTGCGCTTTTACTAAAAATTGAAATATTGATCTTAATTAGAGTTTGCCGAGCTCAGCAGCTCATGTTGAGGGTTTTAGACAAGAAGCAGCAGACATCTGTCTAAGGCACTTACATCTTCAGCGTAAGAGAGCAGCGTGGGTGAGGAGGGGGAGGAAGTGGGGGGGGGGGGGGGGGGATGTGTGGTGAGAAGAGAAGAGTGATGGCTCCCTCTCTTCTGCTTTTTCTGAGAAACATGTTAAGCTCTCCATCTCCTCTCGCTGCTGTCAATACCACTGAGAGAGAAGTCAAGTGAAAAGTGACATGCACACACACAACTCAAATACCTATCCTGGCAAAATGTATTCATCACAGTGTGACTGGCAGTTTGTGGCAATCTGTACATGAGCTAAAGTTTTTAACTTGGTCACATTCATCATCTGAAGGATCTCAACTCCTAGTACGTCCTTGATGAAACAAACTGTCCTAAAGAATGCAGTTCTCTTGTCTATTTGAATAGAAATACTTTTAACCAGTGTTGGGTCAAGTTACTTGAAAAAAGTAATCAGTAACTAATTACTGATTACTTGCCCAAAGAAGTAATCCCGTTACTTTACTGATTACTTATTTTCAAAAGTAATTAATTACTTAGTTACTTTTTAAAAACACGATTTACAACCTGAATAGGTGATAAAGCGATAGATCTTTCAGCCCAACTCTACTTTTTCTGCCTAATCCATCATATAAAATGTAATCAAATGGAAAAGTCTCTTTTTAAAACTTGTTTTATTAGTTTTAATCTTTTAACTTTATGCATCAAGCAAAAATTAAACTATATGCAACATTCTCTGACTGGAAGAAATTTGTTTAACATTTAAACCTATTTTCTGCACATTCCAGCACATAAAATAAAATATGTTTTTGTGTTTACACTCACTGTTTCAAATAGATGGAAGTGAAACCCAGCAGAAAATAAATAAAATCAAAGACTCAGCGGTCCTGTTGCTCTATTTTCACCTGTATAGCAGGCGGATGTTTGCCCTGGTGCAGGTGTGCCGCAGCGGTCAGTGGAAGATTCCGCGAGTTTGTCTGTGAATTTCCCGTTCCGTGGTAGCGTACTCGGTGCTTGCTCGGAAGTTGAGGGTTTTTTTCGCTGTAAAAAGAAGTTTTCTTCCCACGCAGTGAACAGCAGACGCTAGTGTTTTTGTCACTTTTTACGGAATCAAACTCAAAGTAAGGTCAGTACTTCCACGCTTTAAACGCTGCACGCTCATACTCTCTCCGCACTCGATATATTATCCATTGTTGATCTGTACACAGCTGTTGCCACGAACATCGCACTCACTTACGTCACTGTCATGAGACACTCTCGCAAAAAAATCACGGTTTTAGTAACGCAGTAACGCACCGTGCTTACGGGAAAGTAACAGTAATCTAATTACCGTTTTTGCAATAGTAATCCCTTTACTAGTTACTTGAAAAAAGTAATCGGATTACTAACGCGTTACTGCCCATCTCTGCTTTTAACTGGGCTCAACATCCACTCTCAGTGTCCACTAGTGCTGTAAATTTGAAAGTGAGGACCTTTCCAGAGTAGTAAACAACAGACTCGCGTTATCATGTGGATCAAAATAAGTGGTTCTTAAACTGATGGGCTTAGAGACACTGCAGGCGAGGTAAGTTGGATGGCAAGTAGCAAAATGCATAAAATGAAAACAACTGGAATAAAAATGTTGTATTTTAAAATTTGCAGTTTCACTACTGACCACTTGAGGCTGGCTCTGAAAGGGAGTTGATCTCTGTGGATTTTCATGATGGATGAAACGAATGTTTCAAATGTGTTTCTACAACTAATTTCCCCCCTTCATAACAACTTTATGGGGATGAATTCACTGGTTTGGGAGTTGTTAAAGTTAAGTTGTAAGTTAAAGGGGCATGGACACTTTGATTGATAGATGCACCTTTTAATGCATTTAGTGGTCCGTTGCTTCGCAATAATTAACAGGTATTTGTGTTTGTGTGATACCCTCGTATAATAGATACTGCTTGGTAGCTTTACTACATTTAGCAAACAGTTCACCCTCTTAAACGAATATGGTAATTTTTGGTCCCAGATAACAAGCACAGCTGCAGCAAAAACACTACAGCTAACATCGAGGCTTCAAAATACAGAGTGCAGAAACCAGCGGTCGTCTTCATGGGGGATACATCCATCATTTATATACAGTCAATCACAGTTGGGACTGTGAAGTCATTCAAAGTGATTGGAGTCAGTCTGGCAACATGCTCATGAGGACAGTTGTAACTTGCTAATGATAAGCAGGTGTTACATTTAAGATTGCCATCTGCACTGCAATCTGAACACAACCTGATGGTCCAATTTTATCGTGAAGAATTATATGGAGGAATAAAAAACAACCCCCCCCCCCCCAAAAAAAAAAAAACCCAACCAATTAAATCAAGAAAACCAAACTAGAGCTGTTGGCTGCTGCCATTGGTGGGAAGAGGATTTTAGCACTGTCTACTTTCTATAGTGTAATCTCTGGTTATGCAGCATGAAGTACGAAGAGAGAATGTATACAGTGTATAGTGAACACCAAATTACATAGTCTACCTTGACTGGGTAAGATAGTATTGACTTAATACTGTTGTGGATTCTTTAAAAAATTCATTAAAAAAACAAAAAAACATTGTTACAGTTTTTTTCACCTATTTTTGTACGATTAAAAATAGTTATTGTAAGGTACTGACATTATTAAGTGATGGGGACGAAGCAAAACTAGCTTTGATGCACAGATTTTTCCAATAGCCTGTTTTGTCCAACACATCTCACAATATCAGATTTTTAATACAGGAGTTACTGAGTGATTCTTTTATTTTTTTTATAAAAGATATAGATATCAAAGTCTATAGAAAATGTGAAATAATGGTATCAATAAAAAGTTTTTTTTAACTAGTATAAACAACTGCCAACAATATGTGCTGTACTTAAATTGCACATAAAAATGATGACAGTACAGCAGAGCACCAAACTGTAGAGCCACCTGTGAGTCAAGGTGGAGGGAAGAGCTTGACTCAAGCCAGCAACCTGGCTGCAAACCTGTGAGTGACTTGTTGTGGGAAGTGAGAGAAGTTGCCACAGCAACAGAAACATACAATAAGGCTATAGGAAAGTATAGTAACTAAAAGATATTCAAGCTAAACTGGAAGTTGTCCATAACCCTAACTACACATAAGCATATTTTAATGAATTATTAATTTTTCAGATTGAATTAGTATCAGTATATTGTCACACCCTATGATACAATATAGCCTACTAATTTCCAAAGTTGTTGTCACATCACAAAACTATCAGTGAGTTGAACATATACACAGGTGTGTTTATGGAGCCCACAGAACTCCAGTCCTCCACTCAAAAACTCAGAAATGAGCCACACTGTCACACTTAGGTGATATGTTCCCTCGCTGCCATCAACACAGCCACAGGGGCTTAATCCCTTATTAGTTTGTCAAATTAGCAAAGCAGTGTAAACATAGACGTGCGTCATCAAGCCCAGTGGCATTCTGTCATGTAGATACTCTCCCAGGATAGAAATCCAGTTAGAGGCTTGTTTCATAATAAACTCCATTGTGTTCATCATAACCGGGGAGAGCAGTGAGTACCTGCGCAGTAAACACTTGTTAAAAGGAAAAGCTGACTTTCAGAGGAGCTGCTGTTGAGAATAAAAAAGTTAAAAGTAACACAGTTATAATAGGATCATGTGAAAAGACACCTAGTCTGTATTTGTGCTGATCAATGCAACTCAATCTGAAAAAAGAAGTGCTCAGACATACAATAAAACACTCTTCAGTGCCTCCATGTGATTCGTTTCATGTGCTGGATGGAGGCTGTTAGGGCACAAGACATGTATAAACATATGTTTGTGATTGTATAGTCACTATCTAGCTGTGTATCAAAGTTGTATTAAGTGTCAAACTACTTTTTTTGTTGCCATCACACCTGCAAGGTTAAATAGCATGTTTATGTTGTAAAGAACACACACACACACACAGTCAACCAGAGTGTAATAGTATGGTAGGCAGTAAAGTAAAAGTCCACAACTCACAATATGTTTTTTTAAAATATGAGATATTTCTGCACTTTATGTTAGAGAATTTGAACTGGCTCAAGAGGTACATGGTCTTCAAAAGTTTTGATTCAATTACAGTAGGACTTTAAATGGGATTGTCAGAATTATAATACTGTTGGCTCAAAAATGATATGCTTTCATATTTAGAGTCGTGGTGAGAAGTTTACATACAGTCATCATTGGCATGAATATCATGGTAATTTGGGGCTTATAATGATTCCTTTAAACCTTTTCCATAGCCAAATGAGCTTTAATGACCTTAAAAACAAGTATTGGGTGCACAAGTTTCAACTATCATTTTAAAAGGCTTTAAAATATACATACTACCCCTTAAATTTTTTAATAAGTGGTGTTAAAGGTTTTATAATTAATTTTAAGTTGAAAAGGCCAAGGCCCGATAACTTGTCATTAGTGATCAGGACTGACCAATATTTAAAACAATAGGGAAGTCCAAAGAACTCCATGAAGATTTAAAAGGGTAGATTTACACGAGCTGGAATGGTCTCTGTTAGAGCCATTTCTAATTAACTGCTGATTCCAAGATCATCAGTTCAAACAATTCCAGATTAAGTACGTTAAGTAAGTTATTATAATGTGTCACCACTTTGACAAGGTCTGTAAGAAGACCCAAACTCTCACCCTGAGATGAGAGGAAATGTTCAGGAACAACCCAGGAACCACCAATGCTGAAGCCTGCCAAGGAGCCAACCAAGAAAGAAGGCCCTGTTCCAAAACTGACAAATTAATGCTGGACTTAAATTTCAATTCAGTTTTATTTATATAGCGCCAAATCACAACAACAGTTGCCTCAAGGTGCCTTATATTGTAAGGTAAAGACCCTAGAGTAATTCACAGAAATGGGGAACTATGTAGAAAAATGGCTGTAATTCCTAAACAGTTAAGCAGGTGGATGCCCCTCCCTGAGCCTGGTTCTGCCAGAGGTTTCTTCCTGTTAAAAGGAAGTTTTTCTTTCCCACTGTCGCCAAGCGCTTGCTCATAGAGGGGTCACCTGTTGGGGTTTTGTTACAATCTAAAGCACATTGAGGCAGCTATCGTTGTCAATTACTCTAGCACTATATATATAAAATTGTATGTAATTGTTATTAGATTTATTCATGATTCACAATTTAAAACAATCCTTACTTACTGTACTCATCCTCTGAAAGAAGTTGCTTCAGCTCATATCTCTGTAAGTCAGCTTTCTTCTGATTGGTTGTATTTCATAAACAAAAGGTCTGAACAACATGTAGGTAGGTGTGGCTACTGCGCTTACAGAGTTGTGTACCTGGGATAAACATAATAGGGTATCTGGTCTTAGTGACCTCATAATAGCTACTTTGACTCAGGTGTTCCAAATAAAGATGGAAATGCAGACTCTTGTTATTTTTCCTTAGTAGTGGGTGTCCAGCAAAGATCACCCAGGAGCTCAGAGTGAAATCTGGACAGAGATAAAAAAAAGAACCCAGAAAAACACCAGCAGAAATCTCTGTAACTTTCTAAAATCTGGTTAGAAAAAATAAATAAATCTATTAAATTAAATCTACAAAAAAGACTAAAGCATGTTTGCTTTGCCCGTTTTGAAACACCGATGGGAAGTGTTTTGTATTAGGGATACTACAGAAATCCTCCCCAGTCCTGTGCAAGTCTCATAAGCAGCTGCAAGCAATGTCTGATGGAGCTTGTTGCTGCTATGCTTACTAGTTACTGAAAATTCAAAAAATAAATTTAGAAATAGTGTTTGTAATTAGTGCAGAACCGGTCCGTGGCCCGGGGCTTGGGGACTGCTGAAGTAGTACATGTGTCACACTGATTGTTGCCATCACAATGCTTTGGTTAAATTGCAGGTTTGCCTCATAAACCAGAGGATAAGGTGCCACACTTGTCACACTCACACACAAAAAATGTGTGTATTACAGATTCAATGCAACTGAGTTTTATTACAAAAATGGAGAAGGCTGGAAGGTAAATGCTGAAGGTTGTTTCAGTGTCAGAGGAAACTATTAACACTTAAACATGAAAACATACGTGGACCTTGAGTTAATAATTTTTTGCCATATTTAGTAAACTTGACAAAATAGGTGTGGTCAGGTTTAATATAATTATTATATTTATATAATTATACTTTAGAGTGTGCCTAACTGTGTGTTAGGCGGCATCCTATACTACATGAGAGCAGTGCTTGTGTTACACAATGTCAGTGCTGAGGCTTCAGACTGTAGGTGGGGTGATTTCAACATTACAGGAATATTCTGAGTACAGTTAACATGGATATTAACCATGTTACCTTTTTAAGAAAACTGAGGTGATGGTGTACCTTTAAAAACCAAATAAATACATACATAAAATAAAAATGATTGCAACAGCTCTTTGGCACAGAGTGCACAATCACTGTAACAAAGAGGAACATATGTGTAACAAAACACAAGTGCAAGATAAGATACTGGACAAGTGGAATATCTTAGCTCTGTACAGTGTGTGAGAGATTGTGTGTTGTACGGAGGGTAAGCTAGAAGTTTGGCCCATATTGACATGATAGCATTACACAGTTACTGCAGATTTGTTGGCTGCACATCTACGATGCTGACATAGTCCTGAGTCTTTAATCCAGTGTTTTAACATTTGTATCCTACGTTTATTTTATTTTTTTTTAAATCTTTAGTTCTGGTTCCTTTTATATTCTGGCTGCTGTTTAAATTTTAAGTATTCATTTGTATTTACTTCTTTAATTGTTTGAGTTTAATCTATCTTCTCTTCTGTTCCATTGTATTTTCTTTTATACATCTTTGCATTTCCTTTTTAGTTGCTTACTGTTTTATTTTGAAAGTCATGCGTCTTTGGGGCTTTGTAATTAGTTTTACTTCTTGTGTATATATTGTCCAAGTCTGCCCTTGGACAACGCAAAGTTGTCCACATTGCTGTGTGTCCCCCTTGCTCTGCTTTCCCCGAGTTTCCAATGCATTTTCTGGATGTTTGGATTCCTTGATGTGGTACCCGGTTATCATCTGGATTTTCTGGACCAAGAAGCATTAAAGCTTGTTTGAAGGGTATTCCTCTCTCAAGAGTCCTGCATTAGGGTCCATAAAGCTTTTCCTCCACACAGTGTTTCATGACAGATGTGAAGCGGTAATACCGCAACAAAATGTTTTACTTTCTTCCCCTTTCTGATGCTTCATTCGAACTTAAACAGGTCCATTCCTACAAGCCTAAATGCACTGAGTCACAGCCATGTGATTGGCTGATTAGAGATGAGGTCGAACAGGTTTACCTAACAAAGTGGTCTATAAGAGTGTGCATGTATACTTCAGTCAAGACCACTGTAGTCAAAAGATCATTTGAAATGGAAATATTATATATTTGGCAGCTCAGCGCATACACTGAATTTAAATGTAGGAAAAGGAGCAGCGTGACCAGCACAGAACAGAGGAGCTGTCAGTGACATCAGATATGACATAAGTCAGGCACGGCATGAAAGGAGGAGCTGGGGTGGAGATGAGCTGCAAAGTGGCTTGCAGATGTGCAGCCACTGTAGGAGCTGAGCATGACTTTATTGACTGTGTGTATGGACACTTTCTCAAAGAGGCTGAGCGTCCATGCTCAGCCTCTTTGAGAAAGTGTCTCTTCTGCTTTATGTGTTAAAGCTATAGTGGCTAGGAGCCAAACACAGGCGCACACAATGTGGCGAAGGTGTGCTTATGTTTCTCATCTCCAGGCTTTAAACCGTTTTTGTTGCCACCACCTGCCAAGCTCCCACAAACCCTCTAGGGTCATTTCACAACACCACAAGTCCAAATCAATTCAGTTTTATTTCTGTCTTGTCAATTCACAACAACAGTCATCCCAAAGTGCTTTAGATTGTAAGGCAAAGATCTAGATTCAGATTAAAAAAAAACTAATCAAAAAACCAACTGACAACACACATTCAGAGTTAATACTTTATTTCTTTCCAAAACTGGCATTGTAAACATCTAACTGATATGTAAAACATGTTCATAGACAAAAAGCATAAAACTTTCAGGCCCTGAGTGAACTCATTCAGAGGGATACATGTGCCAGGACGAACCTGAGCTCAGAACTCATATAACACTAAACCTGATAAAATCCTTTCGTGTCCAGTCCCACTGGTTTCTGTGATCTTACAGACGAGGCTTGATCTGCAGTTTTTTCTCTGTGAAAGAACAAAAAAACCAAAAAAACACCTTGAAGATTAGGAGGAAAAAAAAGAGAGTATTTGCAAAAATTAAATGACAAAGAGGTCCAGTTAGAAAATGACAAATTGTGTGTTTGCTCATGTGCAACTGACTCTGTTGAATCCTGCTCAAACATTGAGTGATGACATCTCAGTTGATGAGCAAATGAGGAAGAGGATAGGAACAGTACAACAGCAATGAATGAAGGTAGGTGGGGATATGTGTGTGTGTCTGTGTGTGTGTGTGTAGCCTGGCAGTGATACATTGCATCTGAGCTAATTTATGCAAAGTGAAGAGGAACTTGTTTGGCTCAGTTCCACCTTTAATGAGGCTCTGGGCGGTGCAGTGTGTTAGTGAGAGACCAGTGTGTCATTAGTATTACTTAAAAGCACAAACCAACTGGACAGCGGGGGTGGACGGATGAGCCAGTGATGGTGTGTGTGTGTGTGTGTTTTCCTGGCACCCACAGGACAAAGCTCTAGTCTAAAATGTTCTTCACAGCGCAAAACAAAACAGCACCTTCTTTGATTTCTAGTTTCCAGGTGTTTCTGAGGCGTTTCTTACGATGTAAGGGAACTCTGTAAGGAGAAACTTCCAGCTGATAACACTATCTTCCATACTCACCAAAGTCCTTCGAAAATCATGTCTTGACAGCCATCTTAAAACATCTTACACCATCATTTTGAAGATTCACCTAAACTACCTTTATTGTAATTAATCACCGGGAAATATAAAACGCTTGTATATAAAGGCAGTAATCAAAAAGTTTTTAAAGGCCCCTTTAAAAACAAAACCTTTACATAACTTGTAAATCTTCAGTTCATACTCAACTTGCCTGTGCACTTTGTCGTTGTGACTTCTTTAGTTATTTTGAGATCTCAAAATTGCAGCCGTGCTGAAACCTGTCAGTGACTATTGCAAGATTATTATTCAAAACTATTTGGACTGGGACTATGTATTAATGGATAGAGTGAGAGGTCAAGATGACTCAGGTCAGCCAAAGGTGCTGCTTGATTCCAAGTAAGATGAGGCTGGGGCCTTTCTGTGTGGCAACTCTATGTTATTTGAGGGGCTGTCACAGGGCAAGACGCAGGGTACACCTTGGACAGGTGATTCACACTCAAATCTGGGGTAAAACTAGAACTGCCAGGTAACCTAAGATGCATGTCTGTGGACTGTGGGAGAAAGTCAGAGTACACAGACACGTTAGTGTACTCTGACTTTGTTAGTCCAAGGTATACACCCTACGTCTTGCCCTATGACATCCCCCTCCCCTCTGTAATCCTATATTATTTTAAAAAATGGATGGATGGTTATGAGAAACAGACTCTCTCAGGTGAAAAACACCAGCTTTATGAATATGCAGCAGGAATAGGACCAAACTGCTGTGCAAGTTAATGACATAAGTTGACATATCATTAGAATCCCAAAAAGCAGGATTCTTCTCCTTTTATCGGCCCTTTAGTCAATGAAATGATGAACAGCTAATCAAAACTGGCAGCAAAAGCAGTCTGAGACGGCGTACCTGTGCCAAGGCTTAAAATGGCCTCCACATTATGCATGAACTGGGTTGCTTGATTAGATTTGATTAAAGGAGTATGCAGTACCTTTCTTAGGCTTTCTTAAACGCCTTACTGACGGAAACATCATTTTGTAGTAGTAGTAATTAAAAAAATCAAGACATAAATTTCTAAACATACTGGACTAAGTAAAGTCTATATGTGGCAGACTACATATTTTTTCCACAAACACTTTGCTTAGCTAACTTTTTTCAGTTTTTTCACACTGTGAAAGTGACAAAGTTTTTCATGCCTTCAGTCAGAATAGCTGAGTTAGAATCGCAGTGAGTGACATTAAAATTATATATACCGTAAATCCCGGACTACAGAGCGCACCTGATTAAAAGCCGCATGCTCTAATTGTAGAAAGAAAATCAATTTTGTACTTGTACAGGCCGCACCGGATTTTAAGCCGTATGTGTTTCACTTGTAATATGAGATATTTACACAGAAATATTACGTGTGAGGGTTTTTAACGTTTAATTTAATCCATAAGGTAACATAAACATGGTAATATAAACATTATGGTAACATACAAAAATACATACTGCAAATGCTTTTTTTCCCCGAACAGCGCCTGTAACACGGCTACCTTTAAGTATACGTACGTATCGGTAACACACAAATTACGTTGCTTATGGTTTTTTTACGGAACAGTGCACAAACAACATTACAACGTCTCTTAACAACCGGTAAAAATATATACCGTATATATACTACTTATCAATTTTATTGGTCTACTGTTACCAGGCAAAATGTTTTTGGCCGCGTGAAAAAAAATATGCATTAGCCGCACGTCAGTATAAGCCGCAGTGTTCACAGTGTGGGGAAAAAGTAGCGGCTTATGACCCGAAAACTACGGTAGTAGAAAACCACCATTTTAAGGCAGTTTTCTACTGTTTAGTAGATATTCAGTGTCTTGACTGGTCCTGTATGACTTGAACTACTCTTTAGCATAATGACTGTATCAAGGAGAAAATGTTATTTTTAAATGGATACTTAGAGCAAGGGGACTATCTAACTGTCCAGTTTTGCTGTCACTCTTATTGATCCATTGCCTTTTACTTGTTTGAATCATCAGATAAAATTAGTGAAATCATAACACAAACTGTGTGAAAAGATAGAATGTGTGGAATGTGTGGTCAAACAGGTTGAACACAGATGTCAGATGCAAACAAATGCTGCACTGGAAGTGACAACCAGTTGGTGAGTATGTGTATGTTTAGCAGGCAGGGGCAGGTGGATGGGTGAAGCCTGGTGAAAGCAAGGGAGGGGGATGGGATGGCCTCTGTCCTAATCCTCTATCTTTCAAGTCTGTCAACAGAGAGCTCAGCTGTGCCATCCAGCCATAAACTGAAATATTATTACCTCTGTCCTCTGAGCATTATTACTCCTCCACTGAGCGTCACCAGACACACTCTAAAGCTCACCTCCTGATCATTATTATCTGTCTACAGCTCAGACAGACCACCACTCCCCAATCCCACGAATTAAGCAATGATGTATTCATGACAAAAAAGAACCTCCTAGAAAGCATCTGTGGACAATACACCTCTGTGTCAGCACTTTTACACCAAATGAATCCCAGTTAGTCATCTTAAGGAATATTCTATGACAGCTTACCTTTTGTCATGACTGTTAATAATTTAAACATTCTACCACATTTGGAGATATGAAGTAAGTAACAAGGACTCTCAGAATCTATGGTTGTAAAAAGGTTGTAAAAAAATCTAGAAGTACCAGAATATCTTGCAAAAAGGAAAAAAGTTGATCCCCACAACATTGAATGAAACATTATTGTGTGCACATCACTGTAGCAGAACATGACTGGACAACTATTAATTAAAGACAATTCAGGACACCAGTGTGTAGAAGCTTTGAGTTCAGATAGTTCACAAAGATGGGTTCAGAAGTATTTGGACGATGGCACATTTTGCAGTTTTGCCTCTGTACACCACCTGGCTTTTTAAACGAAATGTGACTGAACTTTGTTCACCTGTGGAACTCCAGAAGCAACTAATAGGTACTGGCAGCATAAGGGGGCTGCTGCTCTGGAAGTACCTTAAACAAAAACTTGGGTGTGGGAGGAGTTCAGCAAGACTTTCAATGGAACAAGGATTTCGATTGATTCTGATTCTGGCAAACTGTCAGACGAGTCAGGAGTGAAAAGCAGCACTCTAATCACACTGTATACAGTGGGGTTGGGATGCTGCTGACTTCAACTGAAGGTATATGAGATTCACCCTCAATTCCCTAAGACTCTGGATGTTGTGAGGCTGACTTGTATGACACGTCTCTGCAACATTGCATACAAATCTAGAGTGGTGCCTCTGGATTAGCAGATTTGAATGGTGGCTTCCTTGTTCAAGAGGACAGTCCATTCTTTAGTTGAACCTCAGATATAGGAGGAACAATGAGGTTTTTTTTGGTCCTGGTCACAGAACATTGGACCAGCTCTTTATCCTTGTGAGGAGACTTTGCACAGCCTACATATGTCTTACTGACTTGGACATCGCAGTGTCCGGTGGAGGCACTTCGACAGTATGGTGTATCTGGCTTGTTATAAAGCACCATTTGGCCCCTGTACAACCGCAGTGACAGTTTGGTCCGTGTTGCTGGCATCAAGTCGGACTCCTTTCCAGTGGGTTTTGGACTCCATTAAGGCTGCCCCTTTTCATTGAATCTGTTCATAATTTTTAACTGGCAGAATGTCTAGGCATAGCAGGGCTCTAGTGCAACCAAAGTTTTCAATGGTGCGACTAAAAAAAATCCGAGGTCACACCGGTACGACCAACAGCTGTTCGAGTCTCCGTGTGGTCAACAACATACACACATTATGCCCCTATCTTGGTCTAAACCAATGAGAGTCTGGGGCGGGACCTCTATGATTGGCCGTGGTCCAAATATTTCTGTAGTCCTTCGTGTGTACGTTCGAAAGTGCAGGTGGATAGAGAGAGGTGAGTAGCTTGAATAAAGCGATATCGATTCATTAAATCCTGAATCGACTTTTAAATATAAATGTATTTTCCCAGAAACGCCAGAATCTCAGGTTAAAGATCACAAAACTATTTCAACAACTACCAAACAGTAAATCACAGCAGGTAAACGGATTCCACACAAAGACGTAAACACAGAGTGGACCCGACACATCAGAATCAGCTTTCTTTTTCTTGGCTTTCTCACCCAACGGCACGTGCACGGACAGCTCACTGATTCTGATGCGTCGGCGGGTCCGCGCTTTTACGTCTTTTTTGCGCTGCAGGTTTTGTCTCTCTCCAACCAAAATTCACTGAACCAGCAGCAAAAGAAGATCTAAACTACGCTTCACATTTGATAAATGTCGTCATTAATTCCCTCTGACTTCTGCTGTTTTGCTTCCACCACGAAGCAAAACAGAATTATTCATTCGCTTATTACACACCAGTCTACTGTTGTTTACAGCACTGTCGGCCGCTGTCTATATATATATATTTTTTTTATAACTCAAATAACCTCGGACAAGAGAGCCTAATTTCTGCTGTTCAATACTGAAGAAATTTATACTTTTTAAAATTATGCAAAATTGCTGAATATTTTTAAGGTTATCTGCTATAAAAAGCCAGGCCAGGAAAATCTCCTTCATGTTTTTCTTTTTTATCCTCAGTTACTTTGACACAAAGGCATCTGCTGTGATGCTCACACCTCTGATGAAGTCTCACAGTGTCAGTACTGATAGATGATCAGAATTATAATGTTTCTCACTGTCTGAGGCAAAATTGAATCGAATCAGCAAACAGGTCGTCAGAGTAGGCCGATGTGATGATTAACCTCCTAGGACCTGCCGTCCACATATGTGGACATCACATTTTGGGTTATTTAGACCAAAATACTCAATTTTGCTCTACATGGGCCTGATATCCACTTACGAGGACATTATACTGCTACTGTTCCATCAAAATTTTAAACGAATATCCTCATATGTGGCTCTTATATTTCTTAAAAACAAAAATAAGGTAAAAAAACATATCTGGTAATTCTTTGTTTTTACATTCATTGGGCCCCAATGTGACCAAATATAAAAGAGAAATTAAAAATGCATGTCGTGGAAGAGTTCGGGTCTTAGGAGGTTAAGTTTAACATTGTCTACAATATTGCCAGAGTGCCAAAGCACTTTAAGCACAAGCACTTTTTCAGTAACTTATCTTTCTTGTAGAACTGTGCTCCAAATAAAGAACTTTGTCTTGACAAGATTGTTAGTTAATCATTTACAAATCAATATTGTCTGTACGGACAACAATTTCCCCCCCAAAAAGTGCACATATAAAACTGTGGCGTTAAGCGATGCGGTTGAAAAATTTGGGTGCGCCTAACTTTTGTGCTGGTGCAACCGTGGCAAAAAGTTAGTCTAGAGCCCTGCATAGCCAGGTGGTAGACTTTACCTCTGATGGCCTTTGCTTTTTATAGTTGATATGGTTCTTTGTAACCCAAATAATTTCCTTAGGGATTAATAAAGTATACTGATTCTGATTAGCTTCATGAGGTGGTGACCTATAGCTTGCACTGCAGCAGTTTACAGCTGAGTGGCGGGAATGAGAATAAGCACCTCCAAGACCAAGACCATGGTTCTTAGTCAGAAAAGGCTTGAGTGCCCTCTTTAAATCCAGCACAGGTTTTTACCGTAAGTGGAGGAGCTTATGTATCTTCGGGTCTTTTTCATGAGTGAGGGAGAGTGAAGCAGGAGATTAAAAGATCAGGGTTTTCTTAATTATAGGAATATACAGTGATAATCTACTTTATTTGTCTCCAATTCTTATTCAGGCCACATTTCCAAGGGTCAGTACATTACTTGTTTTTATGATTGTACCGTATTGTTGATTTAGCCACTCCCAAAGTTTGGCTCTCTCTCTCTTTGATATGGTTATTTTGGTTTTCCAGTGTAGTGAACTGCCTCCCTCACATCTAAATACCTATGTACTTGATAGTGAAAGCTCCAGTGAAAAGTGACCAAAACAAATGCAACACTTGGAATAAATTCCAGATATTTAATCTGCTCAGTTTGCCACGAAATAATGACAGAATAGGACTCCATGAAACTGTTTGTCCATCAGTTATTCAGTTACAATTGAACCTCTGAAAATAGGGACTGCAATTCAACTGCATCTTAATTATTTGACGAAAAACAATCAAGGTGGTATACAGAGACAAAATTCCAAAAATTGTGTCCAACTGTCCAAAAAAAACTTACCTTAAGTGCTTACTTAGACCTTTGCACCTTTACTCATCACTGTATAGTGCAAAATCTTTGCTACTGTATAAAGCAAAAAAGCAAAAATAATGCAGCAATGACTGCATTATTAGAGCCAGAAGGTTATTCTTGTCCCTTCTGGCTCCTCAGTAATCATCAGTCAGATTGTATGTGTTTCTATATCAAACCTCTTAATGTTTGAATTCAGGTGTTCATTGAATTGAGTCCCATTGCCACAGGTGTATAACCAGGGGTGCACATAAGTGGTCCGCAGGTGCGCATTCGCTGTCTAAATAAAAGACGCGCACCAGATAAGTTGCAACACGCGTTTGCGTACATAAGATTTTCTGGAGGAGGACAGACATTTGTTTAGAACTCTTAAAGATGTCGAAGAAGCAAGCTCCTTTAAGCAATTACTTTGGTGTTCCTCCACCTCCAAAGAAATGTCAGAAGGAGTCCAAACCGCAAAAGAAGCGCGTATTCTCGGAAAAGTGGTTGCAGGAGGTGAGCTGGCTTCAAACAAATGATGAACGCACAGAGATGTGGTGCAGAATATGCCGTGAAAATCCCACTCTAGTGGACAAATACAGTGCCTTTTATATGTACGCAAACGCGCGTTGCAACTTCTTATCTGGTGCGCGTCTTTTATTTTGACAGCGAATGCGCACCTCCGGACCACTTATGTGCACCCCTGTGTATATCTCCAAAAGTTGAATCTGTTCATCTGGATGTAGCGTTTTGTGGGATAAACGTTTCGTCACTCATCCAAGTGACTTCTTCAGTCTCAGCTGACTGCAGGTTTCCCCAAACCTTATAAACAGTACATTTGCATAATGACTGAAACCAGCCCACTGAAGGAACAATGGGCTGTGAGGTTAGTTCCTTAATCATAATTATGCAAATTCCCATGACCATTGATCAACAATCACTGACCAAAACCCACTGATCAAAGAACACTGATCAATGTCCATGAGTACCATTCACAGAGAGTTGGGGAATGGCTGCAATCACAGCATTGTAAGATGGCGAAAGATGTACCCTTAGGCCCCCTCCTCGATTCAGAGATGGTCTTTCCCTCTTCACGTAAATGGCCTCCTTGACTCCGCGCTCAAACCAGCGTTCTTCCCTGTCCAGGATGTGTATATCCTCATCGTTGAAAGAGTGTCCACTGGCCTGTAGGTGTAAATAAACTGCAGAGGGTACATCTTTCGCCATCTTACAATGCTGTGATTGCAGCCATTCCCCAACTCTCTGTGAATGGTACTCATGGCCATTGATCAGTGTTCTTTGATTAGTGGGTTTTGGTCAGTGATTGTTGATCAATGGTCATGGGAATTTGCATAATTATGATTAAGGAACTGACCTCACAGCCCATTGTTCCTTCAGTGGGCTGGTTTCAGTCATTATGCAAATGTACTGTTTATAAGATTGGGGAAACCTGCAGTCAGCTGAGACTGAAGAAGTCACTTGGATGAGTGACGAAACGTTTCTCCCACAAAACGCTACGTCCAGATGAACAGAATCAACTTTTGGAGATTTACTTTCCTGGATGATTGAGAATGCATCAAGACACCCCTGTGTATAAAATCAAGCACCTGGCCACGCAGCCTGCCCTTACAAACATTTGTGAAAGAACAGTGTTCTGTTCTGATACTGTAATAGGATGCCACCATTGCAACAAGTCAGGTCATGACATGTCTTCTCTCCAAGATATCTCACAATCAGCTGTAAGTAGTTTAATAGTGAAGTGTTAATGAACCACAGGAAGTCTAACACTACGTAAAGTTACAGAGCAGGGTTTCAGAGTGCTGAGTTGTAAAGGTCACTGACTCTCTGATGATTTAATAACTACAAATGACAAAAACTGAACTGAGAGATTCATGACATGGGTTTCTTTGGCTGAGCAGCTCCTGTAGTTGTAATATGAAGGTGACCCGGTATTTTTTGTCCATACAGTGCACTATGTTAACTTATGTGACCATTGCTCTCTCTGGGTTTTGTTGTTGATGCTTATACCTTTGATTTGCACTGCATCAGTAGGAAGCATGTCTGGTGCATCTGCCTCCTCTGGAGAGCTGGAGAGGGAGATAAATGAGGGCAGCACCAACGAACCTGTGGAGGGCATCCCCAGTGATGCTTGAGAATCCTGTGGCATCACAACAGACAGATGGGGTCTGACAGAAGGGGGGAAAAAGGGGAAAAATAAAAAAATAAATAATTAGTCACATGACCAAAGTTTTACAAGTCATGATAAAGGTTCATTTAAATTTTAGACCTCTTCAGAGGCTCCTTGGAGCGTGCTTTCTTAGCTGGAGGGGTCACAGTGTTGCTGGCGCGGCGTTTGACTCGTTGGCGGTGCTGCAACTTACAGCGTGAGCCATGTGGGCAGGAGCCCGTCTTAGAGAAGTCTGGACACACTAGAGTGTGTTTCTTCTTACACTGGTGATAATAAAACACACACACAATCAGTTTTGTAGTTTCACTGCAGACATGAAGAAAGTGACAACTTGTGTGATCACAAATATGGACAATATGAGTGGATTAATGTCTAAAATCTATAAAACATGTGACCTAGTGTACCTTTATTTGTTCAAGTCTGTCTGTCCACATAAGAGACATGTTAAATATGATTATTACACTGACTACTGTCATGTTTGTCACTACAGTCATCAAGCTTGAGATTGCACTGCATAATGCAACCACTTATTTAAGGGGGTGGTTTTGTTTTGAGTTTGTCTGGGATGGTCCACATGTTCTAGCTCCTCAGGTTCAAGTCTCTTAGAGAAACACTCGACACCCCAAACATCTCAAATCCAGGAACCACACACACCACCCAGTCCTCCCAAAGATCTGCTCCTATGTTACTGGTGCCAGAAACCACAGGACCCCTCCCAGATTTCAGGCGTCAATTCCCAACAAGTCAGTTTGCTTTCTGGCAGCATGAGAGGGACTTGCACAATATCAGGCAGGTGGCATAAATAAAGAGGCAGACTGGTACAGTTTAAGTATCAAAGACTTTCACTTATTGGGGGATGGTAATGAATTTCTGACCATAGTTTATTTTTCTTCCTGATGTGATTCAAAATTTTACTAATCTAGAACACTATGAAACATGGTTTTGGCTGTGATTGTACAGGGAGTGCAGAATTATTAGGCAAGTTGTATTTTTGAGGAATAATTTTATTATTGAACAACAACCATGTTCTCAATGAACCCAAAAAACTCATTAATATCAAAGCTGAATGTTTTTGGAAGTAGTTTTTAGTTTGTTTTTAGTTTTAGCTATTTTAGGGGGATATCTGTGTGTGCAGGTGACTATTACTGTGCATAATTATTAGGCAACTTAACAAAAAACAAATATATACCCATTTCAATTATTTATTTTTACCAGTGAAACCAATATAACATCTCCACATTCACAAATATACATTTCTGACATTCAAAAACAAAACAAAAACAAATCAGCGACCAATATAGCCACCTTTCTTTGCAAGGACACTCAAAAGCCTGCCATCCATGGATTCTGTCAGTGTTTTGATCTGTTCACCATCAACATTGCGTGCAGCAGCAACCACAGCCTCCCAGACACTGTTCAGAGAGGTGTACTGTTTTCCCTCCTTGTAAATCTCACATTTGATGATGGACCACAGGTTCTCAATGGGGTTCAGATCAGGTGAACAAGGAGGCCATGTCATTAGTTTTTCTTCTTTTATACCCTTTCTTGCCAGCCACGCTGTGGAGTACTTGGACACGTGTGATAGAGCATTGTCCTGCATGAAAATCATGTTTTTCTTGAAGGATGCAGACTTCTTCCTGTACCACTGCTTGAAGAAGGTGTCTTCCAGAAACTGGCAGTAGGACTGGGAGTTGAGCTTGACTCCATCCTCAACCCGAAAAGGCCCCACAAGCTCATCTTTGATGATACCAGCCCAAACCAGTACTCCACCTCCACCTTGCTGGCGTCTGAGTCGGACTGGAGCTCTCTGCCCTTTACCAATCCAGCCACGGGCCCATCCATCTGGCCCATCAAGACTCACTCTCATTTCATCAGTCCATAAAACCTTAGAAAAATCAGTCTTGAGATATTTCTTGGCCCAGTCTTGACGTTTCAGCTTGTGTGTCTTGTTCAGTGGTGGTCGTCTTTCAGCCTTTCTTACCTTGGCCATGTCTCTGAGTATTGCACACCTTGTGCTTTTGGGCACTCCAGTGATGTTGCAGCTCTGAAATATGGCCAAACTGGTGGCAAGTGGCATCTTGGCAGCTGCACGCTTGACTTTTCTCAGTTCATGGGCAGTTCTTTTGCGCCTTGGTTTTTCCACACGCTTCTTGCGACCCTGTTGACTATTAACGCTTGATTGTTCAATGATCACGCTTCAGAAGCTTTGCGATTTTAAGACTGCTGCATCCCTCTGCAAGATATCTCACTATTTTTTACTTTTCTGAGCCTGTCAAGTCCTTCTTTTGACCCATTTTGCCAAAGGAAAGGAAGTTGCCTAATAATTATGCACACCTGATATAGGGTGTTGATGTCATTAGACCACACCCCTTCTCATTACAGAGATGCACATCACCTAATATGCTTAATTGGTAGTAGGCTTTCGAGCCTATACAGCTTGGAGTAAGACAACATGCATGAAGAGGATGATGTGGACAAAATACTCATTTGCCTAATAATTCTGCACTCCCTGTACAGCTTGGAATGTTAAACAACACTGTTCTGTATTTGTAGTAGTATTGAAGTTACTATCAGCACCAGTATAAAAACACAGTAAGAGATGACACTTTACTTGAGATGTAATAAAGGACTGCTTCATGAAGACCTGTACAGCATTTTAGTCATTTTAATGGCTCAATCTTAAGATCTGAGAGGAAACCATAAAAGACAGAAATCCATTTCTGAGTAGTCAGCTGATTTCACATATACTGAATAGGCTTATGACAGGATTTTAAGTGGTAAAAGTAAGGCCCACCTCCTGATTAGGTGCTTTATATGACCCTCCTTTGTAAGTTACTTCTTTTAAAGAGACTATGTCTGTGCCACCCGTCTCTTTTTACATGCAAGCTGAGAAAGTGGGTCAGAGTCATTCTGGGGAGTAGTGTGCATGAGAGAGCGATGCATGTTTGCAAGTGAGTGTGTATGACAGTGTAATACGGGTGTAAATTGGTAGCTTCATTCTCCACGAGATCCGATCCCTCCCACCTGTCAGAAAAGCTAATTATATTCACTCTAGGGTACAGGCTGCAGGGAGCGCGTGCATGTGTATGTGCGCGTCTGTGGAGGGGTGACGAGTGCAGGATTGGGAAGCACACTGGTCCAGAAATAGCGTGTACCAAGGTTTGTGTGTGTCTGTGTGTGTGTAGGGGTGAGGGATCTTGGGATCGATTTTCCAAGAACACTGTGGACTCTTGGTCAACTCTCTCTGGAGGCCAGTGGCCCTGACTTGCTGCCATCAGAGCTCCTCTCACCATCCTCACACTCATGTTCCTGCACCCCTTGGTGCCAGGACGGCCCAGGATCAGCTTGCTGTCAAATGTTTCCCTGGATCATCTTATAGGGCTGTGGTTTTGTCACATTTCTCTAAACAAATGAGGTCCTCTACTGGTGCCCATAATGACGATTCCCATTTGGTGCATGACGTCACCATGAAACCTAACAGGTCTCCTGTTATGATGTACCACAAGGCATCATTTTAATAGATTCAGCTCATTTTCACTGGTACTAAAACAATTCTGCAATCATAAAGAGACTGAAGTAATACTACTATAAAATACAAATCACTAGATTTTCAGACTTTGACAGATTTTGTTTTGCATTTTCACTTGACATAAATTACCAAAATGGACAGAAACAACTCAGGAAACCTTGGCAAGTCTTCACAAGCCTTGCAAAACCACAATTTTCTCTTACACTTCCACAGTTAGTTTGCATTGATGCTTTGCATTAAGCTGAGTATTCACTGAGCAGATAAACTGCCTGACTAATCACAGACTTGCTTTAATGCTCTCCAAATTTAACAAGTTTCTGCTTTATAAAAACGTAAAACAGATGGTAGCTGGAAAAAGCACATTGTTATGCATTTTTTTTTAAGCACACTATTTGTATTTTTAAAAGACTTCTTTAGTCCCAAAACAAATATATTTGTCACCATTTGGCAAACAGTTGGTTTATAAGAGACTAAAGTTACCTAACACATATAAACGTCATGTTTTCAGTTCAACATTGTCTGATGTAACATTGGGTGGCATCAAATTTGAGCAAATATTTTAGCTATAATAAGAGTTTCCAAATTTTTCATAAAGTTTGGTAGCGGATAAAGTGCTCAGTGCTGTTTCTGTACTAACACTGTTTAAAACATAAAAAACCCCAAAATGAAATGATTTGCATTTACAGAAAGAACAAATCTAATGCCAAAACTATAAATTGTATTTTTTTTTTTTAAATCAATGCGCTCCATTTGTTTTAGATGCCAAAAGGGGTTTGAAAAAATAGTTGAGACATGGAGCTATTTACTACTGCGCTGCATCTCCGCTTTTATAGACTACAGCGGCTCAACATTTCAGAGCTCACTTCATGATGTTTTTAATCTGGCGAGTTACTAAATGTTTTCAGTGGGTAACAGTTCAAAGCTTTGAACTGTCACCCACTAACCTGAATTAGCTTTGATATTTTCCTTTTAATAATTACACAGGGTGGCACCGTGGTTAGCACTGTTGCCTAACAAACAGAGGGTCCTGGGCAGGACAAGGGTCTCCCTGTGCCAGCGTGGGTTCTCTCCAAGTACTCCGGTTTCCTCCCATAGTCTGAAGACATGCATGTTAGGTTGAATGGTGATTCTAAATTGGCTGTAGGTGTGAGTGTGAATGCTTGTCTGTCTCAATACTCTAGCCCTGCCACAGACTAGTGACCTCTCAAGGATGTACCCTGCTTCTTGCCCTGTGACAGCTGGGATGGCTCCAGCACCACTGCGACTGCAGGGAATAAGAGGGAGAAAAATGGATGGATGGACAGATAATAATTATACAACAACCAGTTTTGCAAAGGGACAACCAATCTTTTGTTTTCCCTTTGCTCGCATGTTTTTTTTTAAAAGTGTGTTGCTGGTCTCATATTTGAAATATATTATATTTTTCAAAAATAATTCAATTTTTGATCAAATTGATGTATTGTTTTTTTCATCAGTTAAAATTAATGATGAATGATAAACTTTAATGATTTCTGGATTATAGCATTGTATTGTCATTTACATTTTACACTGCCTTCTAACTTTCTTTCATATTGCTTATATAAAACAATTTGGAAGAAAGCTAGGATCAGTCCTGACAACTGACAGACAGCTATGCAGAGACAGGGAACTCTGCACATCTAAACACACAATGTATGTGATAAAAGGATCATGTCTCTTGTCACATACATCAACTTCTCCCAGCATGTGCTCGCAAGCCTATTATCAAAATTCTTAAAACTGCCACATATCTATCAATTAGAAAGAGGACGGAGTCCTCAGGACTAGACTGTGTTAAAACTGAAGAGTTAAAACAGGGAGGTAGTTGTATTGAAACAAAGTGTCAGAGAAATGGACTGTAAAAGCTCACTCGTCTTTCCTGAAGCTCCATACATCCTCATTTTCATAAAAAGACAGAAAGAGCGAGAAAGAAAGAGAGAGAGAGTAAGAGACGAAATGGGAGAAAAGAGCTAAAGTGGACAGAACATCTTTATCCCACACCAAGTTAACAATTTTCCACTTGATTTAAGGAATGCTGGGATGTCTCTGGGGCCTATTAGAGAGCTCTCTGCTGGGCCAAAACCAGGAAGAGTCAGCACATTTACCAAGAGACTGAAAGAAGGCGCAAAAGAAGCAAGAAAGAGAACAAGGGAGGGAGGGTGGGAGATGGAAAAGACAGTAAAATGAAAAAAGAGGATATCATATGCATTTACAACTCAGGCATCAAGCCAACAATCGTTGAGAGCAACTTACAGTGAATGGAAGAGAACAATAATTGAGCAGAGGTTGACATATTACTAAGATTACAAACTGAAAAAGGGAGAAAAAGGAGGAATTTACCATGTCGCTACACTTTAGGCTGTGATCAGATCGACATTATTATCCTCCTAATTTATTTCAATAAGACGAGTGTTAATGCAGTGCGAGCGCCAATGCAGAAGGCTTAGGCCAAAGAAAGAGCAGAGCCCTCCTGTTGCATCGAATTGTAGCAATAAAAAGGGAATCTGGCTTCTCTTGTTGGGCAGAGTTCGTTTTGCCTGTGATTAGTTTATCTTTTACGTACAGCAAACATTCTTGATGCTAACTAATTTACAAATGATCATTTAGATAGGATGAAATAAAAGCTGCTCCGACATCTTTAGGAATATCTGGCCACTTGCTGTCAGGATTTGGCAAGGATGTGAAATTAAAGCGAGTTTCCAAGACCAGAACTTATCTCCGTATAAACTATATAAGCAGCACAATTGCATCAAGAAAAACATTCAGGATATCATAATAATCCTTTAATCCTTTAATAATCCTTCATTTGAATAGAATAATCCTTTAATTGTCCCACAAGGGGAAATTTGGTTACAGTACAAAAAAGGAGTGGGTTGTTAAAGCTTGGAGTGTGGCCCAACTTCAAAGACCAACACAACATCACCACTAGAAGCCCAAGACAGACAACGCACAGTGAGAGAGGCTGTGCTCGCTGAAGCAGCTGCATAGGACCCAAATACACACACTAAACCAACTTTCTCTCAGGCTGTGCATCAAGGAGCTCAAACCAAAGTGTTGACCCTGGATATGCTTACCTCTGTAAGATGGACTTGGTTCTGTGCAGCAGATTAGTAAGAAAGCACATGAAATCTTCCAGCAAACAACAAAAAAAACCTGAATCTCAAGCAGTTTTTGAGCAAAGTCTGTGTTGCAATAGCCAAATAACGATAGAGATTAGTGTTTTCACTGGGCTCTGTCCTGGCCCATACCCAGGTGTGCTGACACACAGCACACTTCAAAATGTTTTATCATTGAACAGAGGAACTCTGTATCAACAATCTCCCCCTGAACGATGAATTCAGTGAGGACAGACAGAACATGATCCTGAATGGTAACTGAAGTCAAATCAGTTACGTTCTTTCATCTTTATGGGCTTTTTCCCTCAACTCTGTCATAATTTTCTACATTTCATGTGATCGTCCATCTTACATTTTATCTTCACTTGAACGGGAAAGGGAAAGGGAAGACTGAAGCTGAGAGCACACCAATAGCACACATGCAGTTTTTCCCCTGCTGGTAGGACATGCCTTTAAGTAGTGATGTGCATAAGCAACTACAAGGCTACATACTAAACTGTGAATTTCTTTGAAGCGTCTTCATAATGTTTCTGAAAATCTTTTGCTTTGCACTATTTAATTTTTTAATTTCCCACAAACAAAAATATTTTTTTTTAAATTCTTTCTTTTTGTTAGTGGGAGCAAATGAGAGGCCGTCGTGAAGTATTGGAAGAAGGTGCATATAAAAATGCTCAATTCACTTTCCTTATCATGAGGCCAAACAGCAGCTCAGACAGCTCTCTGCTGCACACTGGCTCAGATGCTGTTTCAACCAGCTGAAGCGGAGAAGAGCCTATGAAAGCCAACTATTCAACTAATCTTCCAAAAACTACGGATGACTGGCCACGGCCATGCAACAATCACAGGTGACTGTGAGTTTCATGTGTTAAGAAACCTGGAAGAAGATAGACCTCATGAAGGAGCTACAGCCAACTAAAAATTAAATCCAGGGAGTAAGATGCAGTGGAGAAATTTAGGAAAGCAGAGAAAGAGCTGCAAGGGGGGTGCACATGAGACAACACTGGGATGATACAGGATGGTAGTGGGTCTACGAGGAGAAGGATGAGGAAGGGGGAGGAGGATGGAGGATGGAGGACAGGAGCAGACTTAACCCATGAAATGCTGAAGTGTCTGCCTGCCTGGCCCATAGTGCCATCCTCAGCAGTTTTCCCATCTATAATTACTGCCTGCTATCCATCATAGAGCCGCCAGAGCATCGCAGCGCACCGCTCTATAAACACACACACACGCACTCAGGCACAAACACACACAGGGGAAAATCACAGACCTAAGCACTTCAGCTAATAGAATAAATATTAATATCCCTTTTGTTTTCTATATCCTCATTTCCCCATGCACTATTTAAATGAGGTCTGACAGTGTGAAAAAGCATCTGTTTCACACTCAAAAATAAGCACAACGAAGAGAACGGAGCCAGAGATGGATGCAAAAACACAAGGGTGGGGTGGGGACAGGAGTGGAGGGTGTGTTTGAGGTTGACACGAGGGCAGCGAGTGCGTGTGGTGACTTAAGGATCGTGAGTTCTGTGGAAGTGGTTTTCTTACCCATCAGACCCTCAATGTGTCACTCAGACACTACAGTTATGCCATTATGGACGACCACCCCCTGCAGCTGTTCCTGCCTGTGTGTCACTGTGTACATGTGCGTTTGTGTGTGTGTGTGTGTGTGTTCGGGGGGTGGAACCACTTGTTTACCTAAGCCTTAAGTTCAGGGAAACTTTATACATGTTATACAATCCGTATGCTCAAAATGAGGAGCACAGCTTAAAGAAAGAACTCTGAAATCAGATAACAGCATCAGTGCAGGACTGAAACCAAATTTAGAGCCAAACAACATCAAGTTCAAATAAAACCAAGAACATATACTTGCCATCTATTGTTTCCATCATTTCATTTAGACTTACCCTGTGATCCACGTTAAACCTGTGAGTTTCAACTGATCATTGCACATGTCTCTAATTTCACCTGCACTGATGTCCGGCCAAAAGGTGTCCCTACAACATCCAGCTGACTCAATGAAGAGAGAGAAAGTACAAAAGTGACAGGCAATAACCCCCCAAGCACCGGACATTCATGGATGTTGTTTTCTTAGCTAAATCTGGTCAGGCAGTCATGGCTTTAAAACAGACGTCACCTTCACATCTAAATTTGAGAAGTTAACTCAGCATGAATCCATGTTTACCCACTGAGCAAATTCTGTCAGTGTAGTCTAAATGCAGAAAGCAGTATGATGGCAGTAATGTCAAATTCAGACTCAATTCTGATTAATTACTTCAAAAATTGGCTTAAACAGAAAAAGGAAACAGCAAAGTTCATCATGAAGAGGGGGACACATGAACAAAAAAACATCAGAGATCCAAAAAAAGCATAGATGGTGGCTGCAGTGGGGAGTTTTTAAACACTCATTTTTACTCCGGCAGAAAGAAGCTTTGTCTATTGTGACTTCTGTCTTCTCAGCAACAGCACAAGTGCAAATTACGCTGTTTCACACATTTGTGACGCTGCTCCATGTGCAGTGTGCAGCAGATACCTACACCATGTGGACATGGGTTTACAAAGCTCTGTGTAAAACCTATAGATTACCAACACACCACCATGATAGAACCTGCTGCGATCATAAGCAAACTGTGGCATAGAGTCTGTATCTAATCGAATGCCCTCACAGATTCAAAATGTTTTTGTGCATTTCTTTGAGTTTTTACCTTCTCTCCCTCAGGACAGTAACCTTTTACAAAGTCTTGGCACACTTCAGCTTTGCGGGACACGTAGACATGACTGTAGGGACAGTCACTGTTGTTACAGATGCCCTTCAGGAAGTAAGAACACACCGGCATCTGGGAAGAGACAGACATGTGCGTGTAAACCATGTGAACCTGACAAATGTTCACAGTGCTTAGTACATACAAGCAGAAAGTAAAGTGTGGAGATGGTTTATGAATTAGAGAACCCAATGACAATACATAATTTCACAGCAGTGTTTTATGTAAAACCATCATCACAGAGGAAGATTGCAGGGGTGATGAGGTGACACGAGATTATACAACTTTATAAACAGACATGCAGTTCTAAAAACCACCACCAGACGTGTCCCGTGTGCCAAGTGATCTGTCACACCGAGCAGCTAAATGACCTTAATTGCAGTTGACAGCAGCGGCGCAAGAGTGAATGTGTGTCTTGACAGCATGTGTGCGCGTGTGCAGAGAGATCGACTGATTTGGGTGCAGGGGTGAGCCTGGTGGTGACCGGTCTAAATATACCTCTGAGGGGGATTTGGTGAAGAAAGATGAGGGAGGAGGCGGATTGTGAGAGGGACTCCACCTCGTTGAGACAGGATCAGTTCTACCTAATTAACTGCTACAGAAATATTTATCCAGGCTGAAGCTCGTCCAGCTCTCATGATGTGTTTATGTGAACTGGATGTGTGCTCAGACTGAGCCAAGGGTGGAGAGCAAGTGGTAAGCGAGATGGTTGTTGGGGGGCTATGCCAGGGGGAGTTGGTTCAGGGGTATTTGGTTTCGAAGTATTTGTGGTAATGGGGAGACTGGACGGTGGGGTGCAGGGATTGGGATTCTACACTAGTGCCTGGATCAAGTTTGGAGGGGTGCTAGCTGCATAAGCCTGCACCCCCTTTCTGTCCACATACAATCCTGCTTAAGGAAACTGCATGAAATTGGAGCGGGTGTATCCCATGAAGGGAGGGGCCAACGGTTTGGGGTGGAGGTGTGGGTGTGGGGGAAGCTGGCATTACAAACAGACAGCTGGGCTCTCGGCACTTACAGGCAGCGGTGTGACAACACACACAGGCGCAGAGCATTGTGTGTGTGAAGGGTGAGGCAGCAGAGCACCTGTTGGAGGGCTACCTCTCTCAAAGAGAGAGAGAGAAAAAAAAGCTTTCCCTTTTTTAGTTTCAACACTTTCCCTGTTTGGTGTTGGTGAACAAATAAAATTATCTATTTTTCTTTTAAACTGGCTACAAGAACATTCATATACTGCACATCTTGGCCATGGTGACAATATCCTCCAAACGACAGATGAATTGTGTTTGTGGATCCAGATTGGTGTGTAATATTTTCAAGAGAAAATCAAGATAATGTCTCCATTTTTTTTCCCGCAATTTTAGATGTACTTTTATCTGTTCACAGTAGTTAGTAGATAAAATTGCTGTTTTTCCTTCTAAAAGATCCAGATAAGACAAAAAAAAAGCACCAAATTTGGCCAAACTCAACCTGTGGAAAAAAAATATTTCAAATGCATTTATCACTTTAATCAGTCTAGCTAATACCCCGCAAACCACTCACATAACCCCAATGGCAGGGTAGTTATGTTTTTCTCTGCAAAAACCTGGAGATATGAGGCGTTCAGGTTCCATGTTGCTGTTACAAACTGCAATTCACTCTCACATTAGAGAAAACCAATAATCCAACTAAAGCCATGACAGCCCCTCACAGATTTCCAAGATAGGAGCTGGTTTGCAGATGGAACAGTTGAACAGGTTGTACGTCTAACATTTAAGCTGCTGTTTAGTCATAACCCCGCACCCCCACCCCTACTCCGCCCCATAATCAGGTCAGGTTTTCCTCACTCCTGTCAGTGCCATGGAAACAGGAGGCATGCCAAGAGTGTAAATACGATCCATGATGACTGTAACCAATAGTGTGTCATCGTATAGTTTCACACTGTACCCAACCCTTAGCAGTGAAATCCTATAAATTATGTTGTCCAGTATGAGTCAGAGTGTGTGTGTGTGTGTGTTGGTGTGTGCATGTGTCTGTGTGCGTGCGTTACCTTCTCCTTTGCCACCTTGTGGGAGAACGGACAGGTACCATCTGCCTGCTTGCATGTCCCTCTCAGAAACCTGCAGATAATGCAAAAACAATGTTGTTTGAAATTATTGGTGAATTGGTGAACAAGCTTGTTTTTATTGTTGACTACAGTTTTGATCAGAACAAATTTATTTCTACCATGAGATCCCTGGTTGCTTTTGTCCCACTGCTGACAGTCGAGTTAACCAGTAATAACAAAGGAAATAATTTGTTAGGGAATAATTTGATGGACCTCTCAGAATCCAACCAAAAGTCTCTTATTTCTACTGCAATGTCCATGTAAAAGATGCAGATATGAGCACATACGAGCAAACAGCATCATCTCTATGTGAGATGATGCAGTGTCTCTACAGAGTATATTTAGTAAACTTGTCCAGTGAAATGCTCAGAAGATGGTGCAGAGAGAAAGATACTCTATGTACACAGCTAAAAGCTGAAAAATAGATGCCAATTACAGTAGGGACTCATTCATTTTTAAAAAAAGACACATGATCCACAGTATACGTGATTGCAAAACAATAAACTCTACAAGCTTTCATTTCCATAGCCTAGATGTCAGTGTGTGTTTAAGTCACCTGGTGCAGACCGCCACTTTGTCTGGGTCGTGTATGAAGGGGCAACTTGTTCCACGGTTACATTTGCCGAAGCGGTTGTAGTACATGCAGTACTGCTTTTGCCGCTGCTTCTGACGAGCGTGGCGAATGATGGCAAGACTCCGCTGGACTGCACGGCTGAATTTATGAAACACACACAAACCACAGTAAGTAATTAGCAGCTGATAGTAACTAAATAACAAACTAGGTTAGGATTAAACTTGCAGCTAACACTCTGCGAGGATTTCTGGGTAAAGGTACTTATATACCAATTTTAATATTACAAGATTACTTCTGGCTTTCCATTTCTTAGTTGACAGTCATGAAAAGCAATTAATATTAGTGCAGAGAGTGCAGAGGCTCAAATGCAACAGCCCTAGCTGGATAAGATTTCGAGTAAACAGGATGGTCTACATTCAATTTGGAGGACTTCTTACTTTGTTTGGTCATTTTTGCATACATGCCCTTGGACATTTCTGTATATGTGTGTCTGATGATTAGAGATAGGAGCTGTCAGCACTACCTGGCTAAGTGACGAGTGCTGGAGGGTTTGGCCATGACGGGAACCATGTGGGAGACCTGGAAGCTTGAGGACCTTCCTAGATGTGGAGGAAAGAGACGAATGAGTGATTTAAAGAAAGCCTACAGCGCTGTGAAAAAGCATTTGCCCCACCCTGATTTCTTACTTATTTGCATGTTTGTCACACTTTAATTTTTAACATTAGACAAACAAAAAACATGAAATGACAAAATGCAGTTTTTAAATGATGATTTATGATTTATTTATTAAGAGGATAAAAGCTACCTGGACCAATGTGAAAAAGTAACTGTTAGAGAAAGCCAGAGTGCCTGGAGAGAACTCACGTGGGGACAGGCAGAACATGCAAACTACACACACAAAATCAGTGGATTCAAACACAGGACCTTCTTGCAATGAGGTGATAATTCAATTAACCAATTCTTCACTGGTTTTATTATATTTGTCAGATGCAGGAATTGCTTATATATGAATAATATATAAATCCCTGCCATTATTTGAATCTAAAAATGTATAGATTCAACCACACTTACCCACCTAAAATAACTGAATTCAGCATCAAAACATTTTCATAAAAATATAATGTAAAATCCAAAAATATCAGTCTAGTTTTACAAAATGCTTTTACACAAACTGATTTGAAGCTGAAAAAAGGGGTAAACATCACTTTTATCGAAAAGAAATCTATTGTCATCATTATCTTCTTTCAACTGCTCCCTTTAGGGGTCACCGCAGTGAATCATCTCACCCCATCCCTAGCATTCTATTTGGTCACACCAACACCTTCCACCTGCTCCCTAATCTCACTACAGACCACAGTGTCATCTGTAATTATCATAGTCCACAGAGACTCCTGCCTGATCGCAGTGGTTGACCTGTCCATCACCCCAACAATCAAGAAGGGACTCGGAACATGATATAATCAAACCCCACTTTGAACCCATCTGTCACTCCTAATCACTGTCTCACTGTCCTCATACATGTCCTGCATTAGCCTCACATACATCGCTGCTACTCCCAACTTCTTCATCCAGTACGACAGTTCCTGTCTGGGTACCCTATCATATCTCGAGAGCCACAAAGACATAATGCAACCGCCCTTGTTGTTGAAAAGCCATCCTCCTCGCTTTCATTTTAGTCATGCATCAGCTCCTCAAAGCATTCCTTCCATCTTCTCAATAACCTCTCTTCGCTTGTTAACACATTTCCATCTCTTTCTATCTGGTAAGACTTCCCTACTATCCAGAGTCAGTTTCAACTCCTTCCTGAACCTTTATGTCCAATAAAGTCTGCTCCAATCACCAGTCACCCCCACTTCATCCAACTTACTCTAGGATTCCTTTCTCTCTTCTGACTGACATCTAATCTGTGGGGCCAAAGCACTGGCAACATTCAACATTACCCTTTCAAACTCATGATCCTGTCTGACATGCTTCACCTCCACAACAATATTCACATATTCGTCCTTCAAGATTCTCCCTAATCCATTTCTCTTCATGTCTACCATCTACAAGCAATTAGTCTTCCTAGTAATAAATACATCAGCACATATATAAATGAAGAGATAAGGGTAGCTTTTGGTTTTTGTTTACCACAATTCTATAAAATGCTTTGTTCTGATGTTAAGTCTTGCATTAAATATAACAATTTTAAAGTAATTTTAAAGTATTCAAAGTATCTACATTAGATATGACAAAAAGGAAGCTATCTGTATGTGCTCTTGCATAGCCAGAAGCAATAAAAACTAAATATGTGACTGGTTATTTATACTGGGGTGGTTTGACGCATTAGTGCCAAATCCAAATGCGTCATCCAGCTCTGTCTGAGAATATTACAAACACTATGTACCCAATGCACGCCACAAACAGTGTAGGAAAATGAGGAATGAATAAGACGACAAGGAGATGGGGAGGGTGTGGTTACAAACGGCAGTTAATCTTACTCAGACCTCTAAATTTGGCACTTTTCTGGCTGTTAAGTCTCTTGTCAAGCGTGTGTTCTGGATTACAGTCCAGTGGCACAAGAACAAATATGAAGCTTGCTACAAAGATGTGAAATCACAACTCCTACTCGGAAGACACCCGAGACGTCTCTAGATGCAGGAATTTGTGTTGTGATGCTGGTCACGAGCTGAACTGATTGGAGCTTCTCAATTTCACCTGCAGCTTTAGTCACAGCAGAATGTGTAAAAGAGAGGTAGAGAAGTATGAAGGAAGTGGAGGCAGATCCAGGCTTTAATCTCCCCCATTCACTTCTCCAGGCCCTCCCCCTCACCTCTCTGACAGATGACAACTTTATTATTTCAGATGGCAAATCCAGCCAGTTCCCCTAAGTCTATTAGAGGATATGTGAACAGAGCTACAGCCACAAATGTGAATATACACTCTTGTGTGTACACTTACTGCCCTGTTCTTGGACCAAATGTCTTAAATACTGCTGGGTATCTAGTCTGTATAATTTTATGTCAACTGAAATATGTCCAAATAGCAGTGAGAGGTGTTGGACTTTTAGAACTGAATTTTCTGCTGCTAGAAAAAAAAAGAAGAGGAGAGGAGAGTTGAGTGTGGAAACACAGCTGTCTATTTACCAGCCAATCTACGTTCCTACCCTCACCTATGGCCACATCTTTGGGCAGGGACTGAAAGAATGAGATAGGCAGACAAAATGAGCATCCCCAGACACTGAAGGGTGTCTGGTTTCTGTCATAGAAATCAGGTGAAGAGCTTGGTTCTTTGGGAGGGACTCCTACACTGAAAGAAGCTAGATGAGGTGGATCGGGCAGCTCATGAGGATGCCTCCTAGACTCCCCCTACGTGAAGCATTTTGGGATGTCCAACTGGGAGAAGACCCGAGGAAAGACACAGAATATGCTGAGGAGATTATATCTCTTGGGTGGGTGGGAGTGCCTCCATGTCTCTCTAGGAGAAGTGGCTGAGGAGAGGACCACTCTCTCAGACAACAGCAGCTTTACCCACCTCCTGTTATAACCTTATAACCTTCTTGCAAGTGGCAGCCAATCAAAAAAAAACAAGGAAACAGTGTCATTCAGTATAGGATGAACTGAGGGGCAAATGTAAACATAGAGCCTAATACTGCCCCAGCCATTTTTTGGTCATTTAACTGCAATGTGAAGCAAGCGGTCACTTTTGTGTGCTTGTTATTATCGGATTAGAATGGTGGAAATTAAGTTTCTTTTAAATATATCTTAATTAGGAAAATGTATTTTACATCCGTTTGTGAGAGGAAACACTGAGGCAGGCTCATTCAGGCACATTTTAAATTTCCACAGTGGTTGTGTGAATTGTTAGTCCTCTTTGAACTTCACCTTTAAGTCTGCCAACGATCAGAAGTTATTGAACACACAACACATATACCTGTTCGATTGATGGACATGTTCGCTGCTACGGTGCGGGACAGCTTATTGGCTGACACACGGTATAAGGAGCCACGAATCCAGCACATGCTGCTTCCTCTCCACTGCTGGGTGGATGATGGGTGTCTGTCGTGGGGAGCTCGAAGACGGCTCTGAAGGAAACTCCTTAGAGAAAGAGGGATTCAAATAAAAGAAGAATAGATGGTATAAGGAAACATCTGAGGAAATCAAATTACTTCCAATTCTGGTTTATTGCTACTTGGAATTATCCACTCAGCCCAGTTAATACACTGTAAAATTTTCATTCATGCATTGCTTTGAGAGAATACCATCTGCTAGAAGACTTTCCGCTCACCCTCTTTCTTTTACCCATCCTTTTCCCTCAGCTCTCTCACCATAACCCCTCTCTTCACTTTATGTTTCCCATCCTGTAGTCCCCCCTCTCTTGCTCTCTCTCTCTCATGTCACAGCACTCTGTTAAATTGCTCCTCTAATGGAAAGGACGGTAGTGTGGAAATGGAGAGAATTGAAAAGAGGAGAGGAGGAAATCAATGAGATAATAGGCAGGGCAGGGGGCCAGAGCAGCACGGTTGGCCCCTACACTTGAGTGTAGAGACCACACACACACATATACACACACAGAATTACAACACATTCCTACTATGGTATGTACAGTACACAAAATCACAGGCCTCTGCACACAGGTTCAAGATTCAGGAGTCCCTCAGTTGGCCTGTGTATGTGTGCGGCATCTGTACGTGCGAGTCCACAGTGTGTGTGGAGCTTCTGGGTGGTGGTGGGGCGGTGCAGGGGTTATGGCGATAAATTGCGCTGTCCTGTCACTTCTATTTGGGGCGGATTGGGCTAGTGTGCAGGGCGCCGCTGGAGGTAATTTGCTGCCGTATTTCAGATGGGCTGGAAATGGGTTTAGAGCGAGAGTTCATGCCTCCCATTACAGAAAAGAGAGAGAGGGTTACCCCAAACGCATGGCGCACACAAAACAACTGACATGGATGCTTAACACGTGCAGAGCTGCTGCACTGCTGCAAATAATATCAGCCATCAGCTGTGTTCACATGCACGCTCTATCAGACTGTGTGCCATAACTCAGCAGCACAGACACTCAGTTTCACTGATACAAGATCAGTGGACGCCCTACACAGGGCAACTGCAGCCAGGGGAGCTGTAATGGAGGCTAATGTTGGAGCACTGACTGCCACCCAGGGAGGCTTAAACAAGGACTGGGTGGCCTAGGGAGCCACAATGGAGGTTAATGGGGATATGACATGAACAGTTAACACAGACAGCAGTTAACCCTGACACAGGGCTGCAGTCAAGGGGTGACGTTAGGATGTTTTCTCACTGGGTTCATATGTTCATACAAGTCTAAGTGTCAGAGCAATCGTCCCAGTGATTTCACATGTCTGTGCATGATTGCTTTAATGTGTGCCATCCCCATCACAGAGCAGTTGTTCCCTTTGTCACCAAAATTATAACTATTTGATGTACACACCTCCAATTTTGCAAACTAAGATCTGTTCAAGCTTTGTTCAATCCTCATGTTCATCATAATAACAGTCATGTCTATAAATTTTAAAGGGCCTACAGTAATAAAGAGAGAACCCCAACAATCAATCAGAACCAGACTCCCACTGAGCACCACTTGTGGACAGTGGGAAGGAAAAACTCCTTTTTAACAGTAAGAGACCTATGGCAGAACTCAGCCAGGCTCAGGTAGTGGTGGCCATTTGCCGTCACCAACTGGGGGTGAGAGGAGGGAGATGGATGCAACTCTGCAAAGCTAAGCCGTGTTTCCATGTTGTCTTTAGAAAGAAGAGGTTGTGTTTGAGAAACACTTCCAAACAAGCCATACGTATTCAGTCTTGTTCTAATTGTTATGAACAGTTGTGAACTTTAACTCTTAACGTGCTAACTGAGTCAGAGATTTAGATATTGGGTTTTTCTGCAATTTATTTGAGCACTGCATGGTCTGAACTTGGGGTGAAGACACTGGGATGCCCACTCCAGGGAATATTGTGTCATTGTGTTAACACACACCTGAATATTCCATATAAGAAAACTACAAAAACTCTTTCCTTTTTAGATAAAGGTGGCCATATTTACTGATACTTGACACACATGCCGCCTTTGATAACACAGCATAGGGCTGCTATTTACCCTCTTTTTCTTTTTTTTTTTTGCTTTTTACCTTGTTAATTCGCATGAAAGCAGTAAGGCTATGCATATAGGATAGTTGCTACTGTAATAAAGTGTTTTTTGAATTTGAATAGTTTTTTCACAGGAGTCCATTTAAAAAGATTCAATTTATCTACAACATCGGATGAGGAAAATGTTGCTGGTGCTGAAGGTCTGAAAAGCAACACACTTTTCTTGTGATGAAAATGTTAACCAATGAATTACATTTTTCGGTAGGCAGCACTGTGATGTAACAGATTCATTTTTGATGAGCGTAATCTTGTGTGGGTTTGATAAACTATTGTTAAAGGGCCCTCATTCATCTTTAAGGACACTTAACTTGGGGGTAATGTAGTCCATTCTCAAAGCTGAAGGCTGGACTGGTAAACCATCTGGCAACACCACGACAAAACATCTCGAAAGAATGTCTTTTCTTAGACAAAATGAGTGCGCCTCTGAACTGCATGCACACACGGAGGTGTACATAATGAGTCACACTGGTTCACACATGGCTTGTTTATAACAAATAACATAACAGTAAGCTCCAGAGAACACAAAAAATGAAGCCAGCATTTAAATGCAGTTCTTTAAATGGGCACTTGAGGCTCTCAAGGCTTTGTCACAGGGCTGTCACTGGGAATGTTGCCAGTCCAGCACAGGGCTTGCTAGGTCTCACCTCTGGTAATCTGTGTTTGTGCTGTTGGTGCTTCTTGGAACATTTTAATGAAATGATCTGACAAATAATATGACTTGCTATAGTAAGGCGATAAAAATAAGTTATGCTTCAGTTTTGGTGAGTGAAATTGTTTCTATTGGTCCATCCTTTATAATAATTAGCAGGTATCTCCATCTGTACAATGCACTTATACAGCCAATTGATGCAGCTCACAGATCTGATGACAGCTTACAAGGTGGCTCAGATACTGTGACAATGAAATAATCCATGCCCGTCTGTGTTCACTTCACCATGTGTCAGCAGCAGCGCCCCTTTGTTAGTGGGAGAGCTTAGATAGAGGAAGGAGGAAGTTAAAAAAAAACTGTAGTTTGCAATTTTTTCCTGCCTGCAACACCAACAGATTTTTTTTGTGATTAAGTAAAAATGATTTCAAACTGTGGTTTGAGTTTACATTTCTTTTTCATCTCTCTCTCTACACAGAACTGCTAAAATCTCAAAATATCATTTTCCTGGGTGCGTAAAAATGCAATTATCAATTTCTCAAACCAAGTGAAAATAAAATTTTCTTTAAATATCTTATAACTAGCAGAACAATACCAGTCAAAACCACAAACAAATTAAAATTAATTTATATTAATGTCTACTTAGATTAATTAGATTAATTTATAGGAAAATTAAATTTACTTTTAGATTAAAGTTCTACAAATTAACAAAGTTGTTTAGCCCTGAAGCACAGTTTATGTAATCTTCACACTTTTAAGTGTGCTAGAAAGTATAAAATAAAGACTGGAGGTCACAGACAGTAAAAGATCTTAAACTCATCAAAAAACAACTGTAAAAAATATGGTGTGGAAAAACGAGAGAACTAGAGGACAGAGCAAGGCTACAAAGAAACTCTCTTGAGACCATCCTGTATGTCTGACTCTGTATGTGTGTATGCAGGTGTGTGTATGTGCAGTGCTCTGACCATGCAATGCACAGATAAAGGAGAGCGCGATTCAGCACTACCGGTGCCGTTGATGAATGATCCGACTTTTGTTTTAGTGACAAGGAAGAATTTGGAGGGTCGCGCAACTGCTCAGAATAATGCTGCCCTTGTCTTATTTGTCTGCAACCCCAGCATTAGTAAGCTCATATTGGGAAACAGTTACCCTTGAAACAGAGCACAGCAAAAACAGTTGTCTGGCTAATTCTAACTGAGAGCATTGCTGCTCTTCTTCACACTTTTAAAGGAAACCAAAGCAGCCGAGTTACGCATCAGGATCCTTTCAAATCCAACGTAAGGGGAACTGACTGTAGTGTAGGAAGTAACAATAAAACATATTTATTGAGAACTCAGCATTAAAAAGCAGCAGAAGAGAATCTTAACACACAACTGTATGGTGGGAGGTGGATGACTAATGTGATAAGTAATGAGCAAAGGAATGAATTGCAGTATAAAGTGGAATGAATGGGGTGGTGAATGCAGGAAAAGAAGAGAGAAGTGAAGAAGAGGGAGCGCTGCTTCACTTTATTGCCCAGTCTCTTACATCCTGTACTGATCAATACTGAAGCACTAAAGGAGATGAGCGCCTGGACCAAGTGTGTGTGTACATATTAAATATATACACAAAAGTATGTATGTATATGCATGAGGGCCTTAACATTTATGCCAGAAATAAAGCAGAGAAAGATGGAGGCATTTGCAAGACTGACATGAAATTTTATCAAACAGAAAGACATAAAACACAAGAAAGAACAGCAACAGAGCAAACATGGGGGACAGAAAATTAAAGAGTGGTTCGCCGGGAGAAAAATAGCAAGGGAGATGAAAGGAGGGTTGGGCTGTAATTTATCCTCCAGAGTGCATGCTTTACGGCTTTCTTAATTCAACTCCTGATACTATTAATGGAGTTAATGTTGAGATTATATCTATTTTCTGGTGGTGGGGCCTGAAATACTGCAGCCGATTCCCCCGCCCCTTCAAACTGTCACCCAGCGCTAAATCACACACCATGCCTGTTATGGCTAAAACTAGGGGAGAGAACGGTATGTTGGGCAGAGGCAACCTCACTTCCTGTGGGCCTGGGAGCAAGACATCTGTGCAACTAAATGGATGAAAAGGATAAGTTAAAAAAACACAAAAATCAGTTTTACCAGTCACATATTTACAGATAAACTGTTGCGTTTTAAAACCAAAAAACTAAGTAAAACTAGGGTTGCACCTATTTTAAAAACTGGTCCTTTTGATTAAACTTCTTAAGCACACACAAAAAAACCCCCCAACCTTCTCAATAGAGGCACCATCATCAGCCTCAAAAAATCCTTAGGGGATGCAAGATGCCCATAAAGCAGAATATTCTCAGTGTTGCAGGTGCATGTTTCAGTTTTACCATTCTTAGTACCCATTCTAAAATGTGTCACCAAGAACAATTTTCAAAGGTTTAAACTGACATACCCAAAAAGCAAGTCAATGCTGTCAAGTAGGATGGGTGATTGGAACAATATATTGGCAATCAGTGATTGGCCAAGTATGTATCTGGTTGGTTTTATTTTTTTCAGTTAGTGGACTGACTCCACTAGATTTTAATGAAATAGTTAACACGTAAAGTACAACTGTTTCCTCTCATCCTTTCATCCTTTTGGTTGTGGTAAGATTTCCAAGTCAGATTAATTTGAGAGTTAAAAATCTATCCCAGAGCCTCTTCCAGGTATGCTAGCTGTGTGAAAATAGCCAAAATCTATCTGTAGTCACCAGCTGTTTGTGCAACCCTACTATCCACAGCACAGAGTGAAGTAATTAAAACTAGCTGTAACAAAGGCCAATAGGAACAATAATATTATCCAGGACATCCCCGTGCTTCTAATTAAGGCAACCAAAACATTGCTCAGAAAACTCGGCCTGGACCTCAGTGACACTTTGACTTTGTATGATACACAAAGCTCAACTATTTTGTTTTCTGGACAGCAGCAGAACTACAAGATAACAAGAAATAATGTTTCTCAATGAGTTTTACCAACCCACAGATAAACATGCCTACAGAGTGCATGCTATTTAGGCAAACTTTATGTTCAGTCTTTGAAATCATATTTGTTGAATGCAATCAGAACTTTAGGGGAAAATGTGTTTTGATTTTTTTGTTTTTTCTTTAAAAACAAACCAAAAACATAAAATGTTTGATATATGCATATCCTTGAATAAATTCTTAACAGGAAAGTCAAAAATGAATTCAATGGTACCACACCACTTCTAAATATCTAATCAATGGCTTTTCTCTACAGGTTATCTGAACACATTGGGATCCTCTGGACTACTGAGCGGCCAGGTACATGTATGGTTTTCTAAGATGCGGTTGTGGCAGGCAGAGATAAGAGTTGAGAACATATGAAGCGAGACCAGCGGGTCTGATAGGCCAAAGATGAAGAGGAGTACTCAGTAGTTAAGAGCAGAGAATATGAGCTCATGCTCCACTCAATAGCTTCAAATTGATAAAAGTGGTGGTGGTCTTTGGAATTAAACAGATAGATAAAGCATAAAAAAGGAGCAGGTATGAGGGTGGGGTGGGGGTACGAGTCTCCCTGGGGACCCAATGTGTCCCCCTCCCTCCCTATCTCTTTACTCACTTCTACACATGTGGTGATATTTCACAGGATGTCAGGGGGCTCAAATTGAAAATCCCTTGATGAATCAATATTTACTGCAGCAGCTAAATGAATAGTAATAAGTCACCAGACGCTGAGTCCAGCCACAGTCCAGGGTCTTCTGTCTCACCAAATCTGGATTGCACAAATTAACTCTGCTCATCATCAACACACAAAACAAATACACAAAAGTATTTCATTACAAGTGGCTACGCTAACAACTTACAAGATCACACAATCTAAATGACAAAGACAGCACTGTTGAACTTACCAACAGTGACAGCTGTAGACAGCTGGAACTCCTTTCTAGCACTTCATAGCAGCATGAAATCTGTTCACTAACGTCTGTGACACACTATGTAATTCGGAGGCATAAAGTTGAACTTGATTCTTTCTAAACTTTGTTATGTTAAACTGAAACTTTTTGCATGGGCCAAATGTTTATTCTTTCCATGTGTACAAAACAAGTTAATCTCATATACTGCAACAAAGAAATGAAGCAGACATGTCATCTCGCTTTCAAAACACCCATAATCTAACTCTTAGGCAACCAGAGAATTGAATTATGGTTTATATTTAAACTGTTCTTCCAAGTCTTGGCAAACAAGAAACATAGAACATAATCTTACACACACACACAAAAAATTCACATTCTTTCCAAAAAGACAGTTTTGCTTCTCTTCAAAAAACAGGTTTAGATCTCAGTGTTAGGCGTCTTAAACATGCATTCTTTAAACTGACCAGCAGGGGGGGAATCCACTATTTTTAAAACAAGGTCTGACTGTGAAGAAGTCTATGAGAAAATGTTTCTTGATTTTTTTTTCTTAACTGCTAGTTTCACTTGTTCTTTAACATAATATGTTAATTTTGTAAATCACAGCCGAATTTAGAATAAAATACACAACCTCACCCAACCACCATCGCCCTGGGAACCAAGGCAGCAACATAACTGTAACAAAAAGACACAAAATAACCTCCATTCTCTATGTTACAGGGCTTACAATATGGGTGCTGCAATGACTAGCTGATTACCTGACATAGCTTTCTGGCTCCAACTTTTCAAATGTGGTATACAATGAATTTATTTGAATTAAGGAGAATTTCCCCAAACAAAACAACCAACCAAACAAACACACACAAAAAAACACCAATAAAGAGATCTCTTTGTGACTCTGGAAATGAAACAGTTTGGATTTTTAATGACATTTTTGATGGACAAAAAAAGATGAATAATAAAACCAGTGAGTCCAATTAACATGCATTCACTGTGAACTCAGAAGTACTGAGACAAAGATGAAAGATTGATGGATGAAGATAAAGAAAAAGTGAGAGATGAGGGCTGCAATGACATTAAAAAAATAAATAAATAAATAAATAAAAACACCCAACCACCCAGCTCCCTCTCTCTCTCTCTGTATCCCGGATTTGATGTGTTCCCTGCTGGTATAAATTAATGTGAGGAGCACACTATTGTAAATGGTTTATTCTCTGGGTTATCTACTCTGTAAAAATGAACACCATAAATTTTCGACCTCTTCCATTCATGCTACACATGACTGTAACATAAAAGACAGGAATTTGCTCTGCACTGAAAGACTGAATCACATTAAAGCCAGACCTAAGGAAGTATCTGTTAACGTGGATTACCTGGCAGACTGGATCCTCTTGGCACGCCAGGAGAGGGCTGGGTTGTAAGGGAGGGTCTGCATGGCACTGGAGCCCAGATGGGTCACCATCTTGTAGCGTGTCCTGAACACCCTTTGGGAAGCGGGGTTACGATGGGAGGAAGAGCTGGCATCTATGGGCAGGGATGATTAAGAAACAGAAGCCAGAGTTAAACATTCAGGCAGTGAGTGTGAACAAATGCACATTTACATCATTCTGAATGCATAATGTGTGCATACACACACATAAGTTTGTCTGAGAACTATGGCAGGTGTGCTCTTTAATAAGCTTCACATATAAAAATGAGAGGGAATAACAAAGGCAGAATTTTTATGAGTCTAATAAATCATATGCTCTGTCTCCTTCCTCGCTGCCATCATTCCTCCTACCCAGCCTCCCTCCTTCCTTCTCACTTTAAGTCTCATTCGTTATATCATTTTACAAATCCATCAGAGAAGAGCAGTGAGATCGGAAAGGGGGGTAGGGGGGGCCTCTAGTGTTGTTATTTATTTATTTATTTATTTTGACTGTTTATCCATCAAGTTATTTTATGATGGCCTAAGCTGGCTGACGCACAGAGAACAGAATTTGCATTGAGGATCGCTGGAGTCCCTGTTCATATCAACATCAGCCACTACAAAGGCCTGTGCACTGAAGTTAAATTGTAATGACATTGTGAATACCTCTAAAAGTTTTACTTTTTTTTTTGTTGGTCACACTTCTGTATTCTGTAGTTACTGGTAGTCATCACTAATATTTCAGATAAAATGTGTTTTTCTGAAAAACTACCTACTTTTTACTTTCCTTTCATTATGATAACCTAATAATTAATAATAACACCAGGGAATAGTGTCGAAAATGCAGTAGTGTACTCTTATTCATGGTTGTGCTGTAGTTGGTTCTTCATTTTAGCCTCTTCCACTGAGAAGAGAGAAAATACTACATAAAGAACGTCTTTGCAGAAACCTGAAGCTGTGTTAAAACTAATGCCATCTGCAGACTGCAAGCACTGTCCGGGTTACTCATCTGTACATTATGAGTGAGTCTTTGACGTAGTCAACATGCTGGTCTTTACGTTCCTTTTCAAGCCAACTTTTCAACCAGTCAGCATTGTCAGTGGTCTCATCACAGTCTGCAGCATAGTCTAACCCTAACCCTACACTTTTATTTTATGACCACATCCACTGGATATGCTGGTAAAACTCAGTTACCTACACCCATTTTCTTTACGTTTGAATCACTGAGTGCAGCCATGACTGCCTGTAGAAAATGAGGATTTTCTAACTTTAACGTTTTTTCATCTGTTTCTTCTTCACAAATTATGTCAAGTAATGTGACAGCAGGCATGGATTTAATGGTATTAATGTTAAAGATATTTGAAGAAAAAGCAAAAATCTCCCACTACTACAGACAAGAAAAAAAGAAAAGATTTAATGCAATGTGAATCAGTTGCTCAGTGTATTCACTCAAACTATTAAAGAAAAAAAGAAGTCATTATCTGCACTCTCTTCTCCCTTCTACCAATCATTCAATGCAGTGGTCAGCGACAGCACTCAGTCTTCCTAATGAGTAAAGAAAAGAGTGAAGAGAGGTGTTAGAGGGGGGAATTAGGAATGAGTTTATGCACTCAGTGCAGAACTCATTTCCCATCACCTCTTTTACAAGTCTTTAACTGCCAGTTGTTAGGATTGTTGCGGTTTTAATTAGCGCCCAATAACAAACCGTGACCGTCACAAGGTCTGTGGTGAAGAATAATGAAATGATTCCATTTCCACTTCTACTCATTCAACCTTCCCTCTCTCCCTCACGCCACACCTCCCCCCCATTCGTCGTCCTGTTCAGAGATGCTGGTTTCATTTGTCAGCCATGATGCAGCTCTGGATCAGCTGGAGAATTTATCTCAGACACACATTTACTGTTCAACAAATCACAGGAAGGGGGGAGGCAGGGGGCTGAAATACTGACAACAGGTTTACAACACGATCATAGACACAAGCACACACCCTACATTAGCACCCACGCAGTTTAAGTTTGTTTTTTCTTTGTTTGTTTTTTTAAGGTAGCATTTTTTCACCATCCTTTTTCTTGCTAGAAGGTTCAACAGGACAGGACTGGTGTGTTAAAAGGAAAAAAGAAAAGAAAAAGCTTTCACACTGTATCAACAATTAAATTATATCAATAATCCATGTAAAGAACTCGAAAAAAGCTGATTCTGTTCAACTGGATGCAGGGTTTTCAGTGGGAAAAATATTTCATTACTCTGTGTCAGCTGACTGCAGATTTCCCCAATCTCATATAGAGTACCGTTGCGTAATACAAGCAAACAGTTCTTACCACTGATCAAAAGCTATGAGTACTGTGAACAGAGAGTTGGGGAATGGAGCTCGATTTTACTTTTAAGCTCAGACTTAAATGTTTCCTTTTTGGTAATGCTTATGGGTTAGTTACGGATGGCTGCTGCCTAGGGATGGGTACCGATATCGGTTCTGACATAAACGGTAGTAACCAGACCGAAAAGCAGCGCACATTTCGGTGCTTTTTTTTTTCTTGAGATGTCATACATTTTGGATTCTAGCCAATCATTTTACCTTTCCAAGGATAGTAGGTGGGCCCAGGTACGTACGTTCTTTTAGAGCAGAGCTACAGATTAAAAATGCCCAAGGCGAAGCGGTCAAAAGTCTGGCTGTACTTCACAGCAAAAGATGCAAACTCAGCAGCCTGCAACAAGTGCTTTAAGGTGATACTGTGCAAAGGAGGCAACTCCTCGAATCTGATGAAACACCTGGCGACACATAGCGTTTTTTTTTAAAGCCGAGAAATGCACCGTATTTGATAGCTTGCTGCCAGACCTCACACCGAGCACATCTACTGCGGGTGTGGTGCCTGTTATCGGACCCGGAGTTAGCAACATCCCCCAAAAACCCGAAGAGTAGAGTCCTGGCCCCTAGCCCTGCCAGTGTAGCAGAAATGATGACGGATGATGATGGCAGCAGCAGCCGTTCTTCTCTGGGTTTAGTAGCTTAATGTTGTTCGTGTGTAATTTACGTTGAGTACGCTAACCACATTATTAAATTAATGCACGTAAGGTGAACTAGCAAACACCGTCGTAGTTACATGCGGCTGTCTTCTTGTTTGATAGCGTGATACCATATATGCCCTATAGCTGCAGAAAAGGCTAACACTGTTATCTTTTTACAAAAAAAAAACAGCTAAACATGAGAGGTTTAAGGACAAAGTTTGTGTTTTCCATTGTTTAAGCACCGATTCCAACCAAGGGAGGTATGTTGTATCAACAGAAAAGGCTAACTTGGTTATCATTTTGCAGAAAAAAAGAGACTGCTAAAAATGAAAACATAAAAAAACAACCAAAAAAAAAGCTAAATATGAGAGGTTTTTGGACAAAGTTTGTGTTCTCCATTCTTTAAGCACCGGTTCGAGCACCGTTTAAGCACCGGCACCGTTTCAAGAGTACCAGTTTGGCACCGGTATCGGATAAAACCTAAACGATACCCATCCCCACTGCTGGGGGCTTCCCCTGATGCACTGGGTGTGATTTTTTTGTCTTAAACCAGTATCATTAATTATTAAACTCTGTGTCTCTACTACAGTGTGTATTTTACTCATCTCCTTTTGCTCTCTCGCCTCTTTTCCTTTTTCACTCCCTATCAGTTGCAGCAGATGGCTGCCACAGCTCTCTTGGGGCTTTCTTCATGTTAACAGGGAGTTTGTCCTTCCCACCATCACCAAGTGGTTGCTCATAGGCTTTTTTCCTCTCCAATACTGTAGGGTCTTTACCTTTCAATATAAAGGGTCTTGACTGTTGTGAATTGGCTTTATATAAAACAATTAACTGAATTGAGTAGTTTCTGAAAAGGGGTTTAAAGTCATTAAATTATGGGTATTATTGTACTGTTAGCAATGCAATAAAAACATTCTTTTAACAGGTTTTCAACCATAATACATATAATTTTTTATTAAATAATTCAAGACGTTCAATAATAAAACAACACAGACCGATCATCCATGTGTGTATAGTTTGTGTGTAGTGTGTATAATTTCTCAGAGACCCATTCTGATTAGTGAATGCCATGTTGTTAATTAAATTTACTTCAGTTTTGTCATGTCACAAGTCATGACAAAACTGAAATAAATTAAGTCAGTTTGAAATAATATTGGCCTAACAGTATTTGGGATTTTGTTGTGACATGTAGCATTTTATAAATAGAAAGATATACACTGCGGTAACAATTTTAACTGTACTTTTGTTCTCTGAGAGAAATGGTATGTGTGTGTGTGTGTGTGTGTGTGTGTGTGTGTGTGTGTGTGTGTGTGTGTGTGAGAGAGTGTGTGAGAGAGAGAAAGACCTAGCTTAAAAATAAGAGTACAAAAGGTGGCCTTAGAGGGAGAATATGGGTGGGGGTAGTCATTTGTACAGGATTAGTTGCCTGGCTTCTAGTCACTTTTTCTCCCACAATCCATCTGTACTCCAGTCTGAGCTATTTGGGCATCCTGGGAGATGACAAATAGGGCTTGTCAAAGGTGCTGCCACGATTCCCACCCTGCAACCTCATACACCCGCTTTCACCTACGTTCCCTCCCAACTAACACCTCAATGTGTCTCTAGGCACTCATTGCAAACATCATGACATCAACTGTGTCCAAGATGCTGTCGCACAGCTGCTCCACTCCTGCCGTTGTTTAATGACATCTATACTGAGTTGTGCTGTTGGTGTTTTCGTTTGTGTGCGTGTCAGCAGGGATGGATGGATGGTGTTGCTCTGATTGTAAACCACTGCAGGTTGTGTTGGTTGAGTGGCTCTTGGAGCAATGGGGTTTCAATCTTCCACTACAGGACCATGACCAATGAGCATGTGAACACATACACGCACACACAAACACACACTTACTCACATACATACACCTGGGGTCTCCATCTTCCCTTAATAGACCTCTGACAGTGGCCTGCCTTGCAAGTGGCGCCCTACACTGTGAAGCCACCATTTGCAGACACACGCAGCTCGTATCCGTTCATCCATCTCTTACTGACTCGCTGCTGTGAATCTACAGATAATCTACTCTCGTCGCCTCACGCTGCACTCATCGCTCCTTTTGCAAGTGGTCTGCCTTTCTGTCACAGAGCCACATTTAACTACATGGCTTCAACATAGTTTTCCACTGACCCCTTAAGATACTCTTGTTTAGTGCTTCTGGCCCAGTACAGAGGTGAAAGGAATTTTGTTTAATGTCTACCTGGTATAATAAAAAAAAATGCTACTATATGTGCAAAATGCTATCCCTATTAAGTAGACCGATGACATGACCAATTACTGTATTATTTTTTTTCTGTCAATCAGTTAAAGCAACCAAACAAACTGTATCACAATTACAGTTTTAGTTTTAGCTGAGTTTTAGCTGAAATCTATTTGTGAGAGTAATTGGTACATGAGACTAGAGTATGGTGTTGAAGTCTGTGGTTTTCAAGCAGTTTTAGTTGTGGTTTTTAGTCTATTACATTGAATTTGTCCTCAAATATGTTAATAAGTTTAAATGTGGTTTTGTGCATTTCAGACATTAAGGTCTTTTACAACCCTTTGACAACCCTGATAACTGATTAAGACATGTCTCAAAACAGATAATTGAAATGCTCGTAGTTGATTTATAAACCATATTGAAAAAACTAAGAGTAAAGGCAGCCATCTTAGAGGAGGGCCAGTATTCAATATTAGATTAACACTGAAACCTTGCAAAACAGACCGACTTTTAATTTTAAAAGCTCTTGCTTAGGTTTTTTGTGTTTCTTGCTCCTTTGCCATTTGGCTATTTTTTGCAAGCCGGTCATAAGAGAAATGGGGTATATCTCAAATAGACCCATAACAATTTGCATATCTACAGCATTAAAAATGTAATTTGAGTGAACCAACACCTGAAAACAAAAATCGAGGGGTTTTTTTCCCATCCCTCTACGATTATAACAGACCAGCAGACAAATTCACTTTTTTCATTTTAGGTCCCGCTTCATCAACATGAAGAGACAGATCACTTAAGTGGATCTGAAAGTGTTGAGCTCAAGTTCTATCCCTAAGATGACTGAGCCCCATATCATAGACTAGACTTCAAGAAAACTTGTCTTCCATGCTCTCTACCCTAAGCTCAGGATCCCGACAGGGCACCACTCTGAACCTCCAATCCTGCATCCTCTTAGGGATCACCCAGCAGTCTGCCTCTCCATACCTGACGGTTAATTCCAGAGAACAGCAGTCTCCTTCTGCCCCCTCCCTGGAACAAACCGATGGATAATAAATCTTATTATTGACAGTGCCTGTTCCCCTTGCCATCACATGTTCCCGTCCCCTGGGGCTCATCCTCTGACTCCCACAGTTCCATCTCTCTCAAAGAAGACAGCAGTGCCATGCTAACATCAGACTTAACAAGCAAGTTACCACAATTTAATAACCCACTGGAAGTCAACGCAGTTATGATAATATGATCTCTGCGTTTTTGACACCCAGCGACACTTTCTGACAGATGAGCCAGAGACGTCAGAGTTTGATGTCCCACCCTGCCAAGAGAACTGCATTCCGTGGTCTTGGAATTACAGCATCTCGTAACTCCCAAGACAGCAGTATCATCCGCTCACAAAGTACGAGCAGAATGTGAGCCTTGGAGGTTATGTTGCATGTGAACAAGTTTAGCATCTTGTTTTAGGAAAATTAAGAAGGATAGGGAAATGTGCCAACAGATGATAAAAAGTTCACATTTTTCCATGTAACACTTAATACTTGAAGCCTTCTCTATCATTATAGGCAGAGTGTATCTTTATCCGTTTTTAAACCAAAATTATAAACAGGGTCTATTATGTCCACTGTTTCAGGACACGGGATCTGTGTAATTCCTGATCTCTTATCAGGGATCAGATGTTTGTTTGAGTCTGTTTAATGCTTTATATGGATTGAGTAGGCACACCATTAAAATCACTTACTGCTGAAGCAAGTAACACTGATCACCTTGGAGCAGCAAACTGCTAAGAAACCTCTGTTTTTGGCATTCATGTGCATGGACACCCCTTAGAGGAACAGTACTTGGTCTATAGCAGCAGCACAAAACATTTAGCAGGTTTACTTTACCACGACCTTTGAATTGGGCAGATTTCTTTTAAACCTTGCTAACAGGAGCTGTTTCACTCTGCTGTGGGAACACCACCTTATTCATAAACTTTTTTTAAAATTAAATTCGAAGATCAAAAAATATTTTAGGAACTCATGAGGATATGTGTGTATTTTTAATTATGTAAAGTTCTTCTCTGTATGACCCCTGATTCATTCCCATAGATTAAAAAAAGAAGCTTTTTTTAAATTGGCAAAATAAAAAAAATAAATAAAAAAACTAGATGAAGAACTAGTTCTACAATAAATGTGATGACAGACTGATAGTGTTAACCAATTGCTCTTCAGTTCATGACCAAATTAACACTTGGATACAAGTGGTACAATGATATATCTACCAAAGTATTTCTATATGATGGACCTACGATCTTTTTAAATGAATACTCATGGGCTCCATTAGTGGTGAGTGTCATTAGCAGATGCTGTCAACCAGCGTGTTGGTGATATCACCACAAAGAGGGGTGTTCAAGGGGGAGAATGTGGTCTGGGGAGTAGGGACTGTGGTGGGAGAGAGAAAGGGGAAGGCTACTGGCTTGTGGCCTCGTCCATCATCATAGTGGTGCTATCAGCTGTAACATATCCAGCTGACCTGGGAAACAGGCTGCCCAGAGGAAGGGCAATCCTGACATTCAAATGCAAGCACAAATGCATGCTGAGATGGTATAAAACAAGAACAGCAACATTATACTGTTTCTGATACTGTTTTTGAAAGTGAATGTAAAAGTTTAAGTTATCTAGCCCCAACATGTTAGTACAGTTCTGGAAACAGTCATAATACCTAACTCAACAGAAAGGTACAAAGTGATATTTTTACACTTCTACTTCTGTACATGCTAAACACAACCACAGAGGGTTTAGCATCGTGAAAGGGAACTGCAGCCAGAAGCATTGAAGAATGTTGGGAAGGATGTAGCTAGTCAGCATTGAATGATAATGGTGATTAAGTGCTAGAAGCTGAAGAAGGAGGACTTATTGCAAAGAGTTCAGGAAGGAGTTGAGACAAGCTATGGATGGTAGGGAGGAGTTACCAAATGACTGGAAAACTATAGCTGTAGTTCTGAGGAAAAATCCAAAGAATGTGTTTGGTTGTCCTTTGGATAGAAGAATAGGATAAGGAGACTTGGTTATTGAATGAGAAGCAACATGAAAATATTCAGTATTCAAAGGAAGAAGTTAGCAAAGAAAAAGTGGGAGGTGAAGAAACCAGACAGGAGTACTGGGAGGCTAAGCATACAGCAACGCGGGAGGTGGCAAAGACAAAGGAAAAAGCTTACGGTATAAGTTGTATGTGAGGCTGGGGAGTAAAGAAGGAGAAAAGAACTAGGGGCTGATGAATGCATAAAATGAGAGAGAGAGAGAGAGAGAGAGAGAGAGAGAGAGAGAGAGAGAGAGAGAGAGAGAGAGATGAAGACAGAGGACAGTTAGTATATAAGCAGAAAATTTGTAAAGAGCAAGTGAAGGCAGCTATGAAGAGCATAAAGTGTGGAAAGGCAGCTGCTCTAGATCACATACAAGTGAAGGTATGTCTAGGAGAGAGGACAGTGGAATTTTTAACAAGATTGTTTAAGACAACCTTGAAGAGGGAGAAAGTTCCTAAGGAATGAAGAAGATGTGTGAATGAAAGGAAGACTGTTGGAAAAGTAAATATGTAAGGAACAGACATATTGAAAATGAATGTAGTGAAAGATCAGGGGGTTGGTGTGAAAGAGAGGATGCTAGGGACAGAGTGGCAGATGATCTGCTGTGGCGAAAACACAGCACAGTTCTTAAGTATTTTTTGAAATGCTGAATAATATTTAAGTAGGCTTGACAACATCCTTGATGAATAATTAAATGTTAATAGCACCTGTGTGTGTTTTTCCAGTGTACATGTATGCCCTTGTAGTCATAAAGAACATCAATAATGTAAACACGACATGGTGAGAACATACATTTCCTGTGAACTCAACCTTGACCCTGACCCCAAACCCATAAGCTGCCAAAATCTTTAGTGGTGATTGGGACTTGGTCAGGTTCACCTCAGACACTTCATATGTGTCCCGAGGTACCCACACCATGTTACGTTTGGTCAAAGGGATGGGTCTGGCTGTCAGTCAGCATATCCCATTAGACACATCAAGAGGAAGTGCCTGGGGCTTAGTCCACTTAAGGACTGCCATTATTCCATAACTTATATGTGCATGTGTTTGTGAGTATAGAGTAGGTGTGTTTGTGTGGGTACTTGTCAGAGAGTGAGGTTAGAATGTATCTTATAAAACCCCTTTTCAAGTGCAAACAGAACACTTGACCTCTAAAGGGCAACCTAAGATTCAACAAGGCATGTGAACAACACACATCAACAGCTCAAAAAGCCCACGGCACCGGAAGAAGAAAAAAAAGGGGGGGGGGATAACTGAGTTAGAGAAAAGAATGACAATGGAGAAGCAAATGGGCATTTAATCAAATGTTCTTCTGTTTTGGATTTTTATATTGAAGCATTAACCAAGATGTGGCCACCTTCATGTATCTGGAAATGAAATCTTTTAAAGCAGTAATACTGAGCTGTCAACATGGTGACAAGATTATATGGTAAGATGACCCCAGGTTCTTCCTCCTGAAGTGTGAGGAGTTGGATCCTGGATGTACAGAGAATGACCCCCAGGACAAAACCACTGTTAAGGTCCTGAAAGGTGAACCAAGGCACCTTGGCATTGGACAGGGACCCTGCAAAACATTCCATACAAATCGATGGACAAGTTTCTATAATATTTGAATTTTTATTAGATTACTTTAAAATAGTTTACTGAACCTGTTTCTCTGCATTTTACATTATTATGCTTTTCGATTTTTATTTTTTTTTTGGTTGTTTGTTGGTTCTTTTAAACCAGACTGGCAGTGTTTCTCAGTCAATATCTAACAGCATTCTTGCTTTAAATCCTAATCCCTAACATCAAGTCTGTTAGCTCCTGAAGGAGACTACCGGGAGTGTATCCCTTGGTGACACAAACTAATGGGTGTTTTTGACCATGAAGGTCATCTGGCACAGGCAGGCACTCTTTCCTGCCAACCTCAGACTCCATGAGGGGGGCTCTGCACCTCCCTGGTGTCTAAAAAGCCTGAAAGGTCTTGCTGTTGTGCCCACAAATACCTTGTGCCTCTCATGATATTGCATCTGGAGAAGGACTGGCACTTGAATATTAAGAGAGACGAGCTTGTGTATGTTGGTTTGACTTGGTTGATTCGTCTTACTGAGTGATGGGTTGAAGACACATGCAGGGTCTTGCAGTTTGTCAGTCACTGCACACACAAAAAGCAGAGGTGACTCACTGGTAGAGATTTAAAGCAGGACTGAGGTTCTGGTTGCAGATGCCAGCGTGACGCACATCCATCATGCTGCCGATTCTTTTGGGCCAGTGAGTGATGGACCCCAGTCAGCCGGTTGGACACCGGCCCTCAACTTATGTTTCAGCCACAGAATGAGAGACAAGGAGGTGATGTACAAGCCCACAGGGAGACACACAAGCATCATGAATGTGTTAGAGTTAAAAGAGAAGGGTAGAGAGCTGAGGCTGAGGAAAAAGGTGGTCAGGGTGTCGAAAGGGACCCGGATAGGACAGATAATGCCACTGCAATAAGGAGCATTTACAGTAGATGTGCTTTACACCTTTCACACTCATTCAAAGTCAGCGAACATCAATGCTGGCTAACAATCACTGACACTTATGAAAGAACTAAATGATGCCTTTCTGCATGTTCCATGTATGGCTAAAAGAAAAAAGACACAATTGTAGAGGTACTTAACTTTAAAATTTTGGGCTCTTTAGTAAAAATATTTTACCTTAACATACACTTTTGCCGTTTGTGATTATTAGTTGGAAATTATATTTAGTCCTTAGCTAAACTTCAGATATTTGTAATACAGTTTGATTTTGTAATTAATGTATATGCATTTTCTAAGGATGCCAATTACATTAACATCTGTAAGCCCTATATTAAAATCATACCGCTCTTTTATGAATTCTTCTCCCTCTATAATAATCAAAGTTCTTTATTTATTTATTTTTACTAAGGATGCTACATACATGAACAGAAAGTGTCCTTGTGTTACTGTAAAGTTTTAAGTACCCAGTAATATATAGATTTACAGATGGCCCTGAGCAATAACAGTGATATTCAACCTCTGACTGTCAAAGTCCTGAAGACTGCCTGCTGGGATACTATGCAACTTGCATTTGATAGTACAGTCTGGCCCCGTGCCATGATCAGCTCAGTAAAGTAAAGGCCCTGCATTACCAGGATGCAAACTGAGGGTTTGTGGGGGTGGGTGATGAGCCACAGCCAAGTCTGTTATTGGCTTGAGTGCCAATTTGGTGAGGGAGGAGTCCGAGAGGATTCCACTGCCCCATCGTATAGAGAAAACAACCATGTGTTCTAAGGAAGACCCCCCCCCCAAAAAAAAAACAAAAAACAAAAATAAAAAATTGGCCCTCCTGAATGCTTTCCACCTTTAATCATCACCTCCTCGCATTGCACTCACACTAAACTTTCCTTTCCTTAGTTTTAATGGATCATACCTAGCCATGTCTGCGTAGGTGTCCGCAGCTCTATCTGTCCTTCTTGTGTGCAGCATCCTAACCCACCCATAGCCCCTGCTTCATTCCATGGTGGCATTCTGGGTGCAGCTGCCAGAGTCTAATTGGTCCCTCTGGGCCAAGGGAGAGCTGGCATCAGCCTGCTAAAATGCTGATCACAACCAGAAGAAGTTGGCATCTGGTAGAAGCAGAGATCGCCACCAAACCTCTAGCATGGTCCACTCACAAAAAACAACACAGCAGCAAAAACATCGCTAAAGGTCCTTCAAAGTCACAGATAAATGCTTCAATTCTTGCTTTATGTTAAAATTGTTTACTGAGCACAGCAAAGCACAGCAGAAAAATAAACTACTTTATCCATGAGACATGCTTCATACCAAAAACATTTAAAAATAAATACTACAACCATCACTATTTAGCAGGTTCTATAGAAATAGATTCCAGTCACTTGATCAGATTTTTAAGTTGTCATTAAGTATTAATAATATCAGTAAATCCCAAGACAACCTCAGGCAGTTATGTCTTTTATACTTTAACTAAAAAAAGAGAAAAAAATAATAATAATTCAGTCTTTTTCTGATGTACAAGTCATGAAACCAAGACTAGAAAAGTTCTCTGCAAACAGCATGTATTGTTACTGATGATGCCTGCAGCAATTAGGTTAACTGTACTCATCAGAATGCTGTATAAGCACTCTGTTGCTCACATTCGGTGTGCGAGGTAGCATCAGCAAAAGCAGTGCCAAGACTTACATGACTGTCGATTATGTTGCACTACAGCATTGTCCTGATTATTTGCCACCTGCCTGGTACAACTGGGATCAGTATACCATATTATGTACTCTATATTCTACCATATATCTGAATACCAGTGCCAAGAAAGTTACAACATTATCATACAAAAGTTACTGCTAGCTGGCAAACCATTCCCATCTTCCTTTTGTCCATTTTTCCATTACACAAAATTCAATTCACTTTTATTTATATAGCACCAAGTCACAACAACAGTCACCTCAAGGTGCTTTTTTATTGTAAGGTAGACCCTACAATAATACATACAGAAAAAACCCAACAATCATATCACCCCCTATGATCAAACACTTTGACAGTGGGAAGGAAAAACTCCCTTTTAACAGGAAGAAACCTCCGGCAGAACCAGGCTCAGGGAGGGGCAGCTGCTGTGACCGATTGGGGTGAGAGAAGGAAGACAGGATAAAACCCATGCTGTGGAAGAGAGCCAGAAATTAGCAACAAGTGTGGTTCAATGCAGAGAGGTCTATTAACACATGTTGAGTGAGAAAGGTGACAGAAAAGGAAATACTCAATGCATCAGCAAAAAGAAAGTTTTAAGCCTAATCTTAAAAGTAGAGATAGTGTCTCTCTCCCGAGTCCAAACTGGAAGCTGGTTCCATAGAAGAGGGGCCTGAAAACTGAAGGCTCCCCCTCCCATTCTACTTTTAAATATTGCTTAGTTATACACTTTTATGTTGTACTGCTAATTTATTGTTGGCTAAAGTCGATGTATGACATTATACACAAGTTAGAAATACAGATGACTACGTGGTGAGATAATCACAATGATTAGGCTTTGGCTGTAATATAAGGGCATCCACACAGAAAGCAATATGCTCACTGCACACCACTTTGTCGCAGACAGTTCGTTGCTAGAGGACATTCCAGGTTTCACTGGCCTGAAGCCTTGTGTCATGAAGCATCATGCTGTTATAGCAAGTCAGCATTAAAAAAAAGGTGCAATTGTGGGATTTTTTTTTTTTTTAGTAAACATCATTACTGGGGTATCTCAACACAGGTTATTCCAAACTCTTCATTACATATACACCACATAAAAACGGAAATGCAAAAAAGACATATTCCAATGTGAGACAGACAAGTGGAGGAACAGCAGTAGAATAACGGTCTCTAAAATAGATGTGTTGTCATGAAATTTAAGTATACAAGCCTAACTGTAGGAGAGCAGCTATGCTATTATGTATCACATGCACAGAAGCATGTGATACATGGACAACACAACTGATGGTCCCGACCCCATTAAGAAAGCAAGAAATTCCACAAATGAACCCTGACAAGGCACATCTGTGAGGTGAAAACCATTTCAGGTGACTACATGAAACTCATTGAGAGAAGGCCAAGGGTTTGCAGCACTGTCACCAAAGCAAAGGCTGGCTACTTTCAGGAATCTAAAATACAAGACATATTTAGAGTTACTTATCTTTTTTTTTCTTTGCTGCAGAATTCCATATATCTTGCTTCATATATTTGATATATATTGTGCCGATGATTCTCAAATCTACTTTCCTCTTCAAAAGAATTCTATAGTGTCAATGGAAAATTGTACTTAGTAGTCAGTATAAGCTTTTAATGATATAAGTTTGCATATGATAGAATACTGTATGTTGACCTTTTGATGACTTAGACTGTTGTCCACTACAAGACTGTTTTATAAATTCTTTCTCACAGCGATAATAGCTGAACAAGCAGGAAGAGGAGAGCTGGACACTTTTATCTGCGCTCTCTAACAAGAAGAGGGGCCGCGTCCTTCTGAATCTCACAACACACACACATACACCTGAACCACTCTTATCTTCACTCCCTACGCACTAACATTCCGGAACGGAACGTTCCAGTAAGATAGCCACATACTGTTGTATAGTCATTTTTCTTAGAAGAGCGAAAATACGCCGCCCTGTTGTGTGGGCACCAGTGACTATAAATGCACGAATAAAGAAGTACACTGTGTGACTGTCACTTGAGACGTTCACCCATGTACATGTGATTCATTACGCTGTCTCATTGTTTTTCTGTTTATATTTGCAGTTTGCCATTTGGGATTTTCCCTTAACATATAGCCTCTTTAAAAGTTTTGCTATACTGGCTTGACGACATTAAATCATGGTTGGCATTAAAATTTTTCAATGTAAATGATCAAAAAACGGTTTGGACCTTCTGGCCCTCGTTCTTCTCTTAAGGGTGAGAAGAACTGGACTTCTGGAAAAGTCTAGAACTCCCTTTGTAAAAAATCTGGGGGTGTTCTTTGATTTATTCAAAATTTAAGGCACAATAAACCAGCATGGCTACAACAGCATTCTGCAGCAACATGCCGTCCCATCCAGTTTGTGTTTAGTTGGACCATCATTTCTTTTTCAACAGGACAATGACCCCAAACACACCTCCAGTCTGTGTAAGGGAAATTTGACCAAGAAAGAGAGTGATGGAGTGCTGCACCAGATGGCCTGGCCTCCACAGTCACCTGACCTAAACCCAGTCGAGATGGTTTGGGATGAGATGGACTGCAGAGTGAAGGCAAAATGGCCATCAAGTGCTCAGCATCTCTGGGAACTCCTTCAAGACTGTTGAAAAACCATTTCAGGGGACTCAGGCCTAGAGAACATATTGTGACCTCCTGGAAACCTCTGGTTGTTAGGGAAAACTGTCTATTTCCTGACTGACTGCTGGGTGTTGTCAGGTTAACTGGTCACAATAAGAATTTTGAGCTGAAATTTCCTTGTGATTGTTTTGGTTACTAGCAGACTGAAAACAGTCGTCCATACCTGAATGAGTTTTACAATCCTTAGATAATAGTGCAAGTATTTGCAGATAAGTCCGCATCTTCCTTGCTAACTATTCTGGACTGAACCTCCAGCAACCATTAGCCAACCAGTTAGGGAATTTCCCTAGCGATCTGTGGATGTCAGGGGCACCGACAAGTCTCTGTGTCTGCATGACTGCAGTTTTAGCAACTAACTTAACAGCAACTGCATTCAACATCCAACAACCAACTCAACTGGTCAGGGTAAACAGATTTTCTCCTATCAACTGGTGGCTGCCAGCTGGTTGCTAGGTTTATGGTGGCAACTGGGAGTTCTGCACTGCAAGTCATTTCTGCACTTTGTGATTTTAAGGACAGTCATCAGAGAGATTCATCTTTCTTACAGACAACTTGGGAATAATTCTTTCTTTACTTGGGTCTTTCTTTACTTTTATTGGGTGAGACTTCAACTTTCAGTGTTTATGTCGGGGTTTATATTATTAATGGAGGCCATTTGGCAATCAGTCCAGGATTATTGTCATTGAACAAGATGATCAATGATATCTGTGTGTTCTTCTGCAGAGACAGAGTGAGGTATTTAACACCTAAGCCACCCAAAGACTGGACACAAATTAACCACACACACAGCACAGGCACGCACACACACACACACACACACACACACACACACACACACACACACACAGAAGAAGCCCTCTGGACACAAGGTAAATTAACCACTTCCCACAGAGCAATTCACAAGGGAGCAGGGGACAGTTAACGGTAAACGATCAATACTGCCTTCTTCAGGAGAGCCCACGCAATATTACCCCCACATCTAGATACATATACCATGTATCTACACAAAGTTTCTAGGACATAATCCATATTTTCTCTGTGTAAACACAACATTTTAAGGCTCAAATGAGGGAAGTTTGATTTGTCTTTGGCAACGCAGGTATATGAGGTCGTGATGCTTGTCTCTCTTTTAGTCAAGTGGCTTTCTATCCCCAACTCCCCCTTTTTTTTCTTCTTCACTCCTCTTTAACTCTGAAGCTATAATGACAGGAGACAAACTAGCCATTTCCCCCAGAGCAACTCACCAGGGACAGCAGAAAATGAACTGCCCCAGATCAATACTGCACTCTTTCACACAGTCACGCTTCTCTCCTCCACAGACATTCAGCAAAGTGTCCCACTGTGAAAAAGACACTGTTTTAATTTGATTTCAGAACTGAAAATAAAATGACTCTCTTTGCATGCACTGACTAGAATAAGCCTAAGCCAACAAAAAAAAAGAAAGAAGAAAAGACTGCATGTCTTTTCTATTGTGACTTTCACAACAAGTGAATTGCATTATCTAATAAATGTACAAATGTTTCTCTCTGTTAACATTCATGATCCAGCCTGGTAATTTATCATGCTCTGGGTAAGGTCAGTCTGCTTTCATGCAGCTTCAATACACTGAAACTCAATACCTGCTTTCATAAATAAAACTATTTACTTGGATCATAAGGCCTGCAAATGAAATAGACCCACAGTAATACAGAATTACTTGAAATAAAGCCATCTTTGACCCAGCTGAATTTACAATGCAACATCCTCCTGCACATTTTTTCTTCACACAGATGATCCTTAATAGTTGATTTCATCTCACATGCCCATTTCTGTTTGTTCAGACTAAAATGATTAACAGTTTGTCACACTTTGGATCTAATCTTGATGGCATAAAGGGAAATCATGATTGAAAAGTTAACCTCCACCAACTGCATCATTCTGAAAAATCCTAAAAAGTTTAAGAGGTAGAGACAAAGAGGAGGTCATGTGGATATGGGATGGATGTGTCTCAATAATGCTCTTTTGAAAACATGTTTCCTGAAACACACTTTAGTGTAGTAGCTAGAGGATTACGATGGTCACAAGTTGAATTAATTTAAGCCATTAGCTCGAGCCCGGTAATATCCAAAGGCAAAGCAAGAGCATCAATGGCCATGTCTTCCATGTGATGCCATTTGTGGGTGTGATAGGAAATTATTAAACAGTAAGTTAGAAAAAAAACAAGTCTCAAACATTTATAAAAATGAGAAGTTTCACAGAATTCCACTGGAAGAAAGGACTGGAGATTATTTCAGAATTCGACAATCTTGGAACACATGATCTAGTGTACTAACTTAGCCTCTTGGGGGCAATGGATAATTTCTGGGCCACTTTCAGAGTACCCAGTGGATATTTGGACAGGACCTTTGCTGATAATTTAGTCTTCTAAAGACAGAGTTTACATGGGCAGGTTTCCAGAGCATATTCTAGGAACTTATTTTAACATTCATTCATTGAAATCATTCTGGGAGAACGATTTTATTGAAATCATTCTGGGAGAACAACTGCAATGAAATTAACTTATACAAACAATGCCCCTGCTCTCATTTAGTCTCTTCAACTAGCCAGCCACAACTGGCTTACATCTCCTCTGTAGTGGACTCCAGCCGGAGCCAGCAGACCTCCTCCTGCTGTGCAATGCAGAGCAACTCAAATCAGACACTGCATGAAAGAACAGTTGCAGGTTTGTGTGCCAGATTCTCACTTGAGAGGCAACTGATAATATTGCTCAGTTATTACTCACAATAGACATGATAAGTCATGTTTGCAGAAGAAAAAGCAATAAGCAGCAAAGGCCCTTTACAGAGCTCAGAAACATTTGCACAAATACATGCAAGCGATGCAAGTGCGATAAATGTACTTCCTCCGCCTATTACAAATGGAATGTACATCTGTGGGAAATACCATCATTGTTCAAGTGTGTCCTTAAAATAAAGGTAATAAAATGACATGTTAACTGGTTCGCTTTGGGATTTTATTTCAGGAAAAAAGCAATGCCTCTTGTTCTCCAGGTGATTGTTTACCTGCATTCAATTAAATTATGCTCAAATGTGATCACTCAATAGCACACGGTCCTAAATAATAAGCCAGGAAAGCTTTGAGTATCAACAATTTTGTCCCACACCATTGAAAAAGACTTGATATGAAGTTCAGATCTTAGCCTTTTATACAATGGCTCTGTGTTAATTCTACACCGCTATGATATTTTCCACATCTTTCCACAACACCCTAATGTTTACTAGCAGCAGTCATTTTTACCCGCATTCTGGCATGGAAGAGAACTGATACAGAACTGAAAGAGACTACTCTCTGGATTCTCATCTGCCAGTGAGAAACAAATGAGAGTGAGACAAATCTGTGACTAAATCATTACTGCTGGAAGCTGAACCAGAAGTATTTTGAGAATGAGTTTTAAGTGCTGGCAAAAAAGTTTTAAAATTATTAAGAAATAATACTTTTGGTCATGATCTTCCAAAAATTAATAAAGTTGAGTGTCAAGTTGGATCCTGATAATAGTTGCCATAGTTGCCAGTGATTTTAGGTGCCAAACCGTAAGCACATTTGCTGTGAGGTTAGAGTTTGTAGGTTTAGCTTGAGTGAGGCACAAGTTCATCAGCCGCTCAACATGCTGAGGCAGCAGCACACATGCGCAGAGCCCCCTCTGCAGCTCATTGGCAGCAGTGCAGAAGGAGGACGCTCTGTTGAGCATATGGGTGGTGCGTACGAGTGAATCCTGAATCTGGCTGTACACTCTGATCCACTCACAGGTGAGTATAAATAGTATTGACCCCAAATTCTGCAGGTCCCAGCCAATTCTGTGCTGGCCCAAAAAGACATGAGAACCCACGCCAGCTGCCTTCCACTGACCAGTCAAACCAGCATCACTGCCAGCAGACTACAGCTGATAACCCACCGCCAGCCAGGTTTTATATTTGGAGCAGACCAACTAATCATCAACACGTCATCAGATTATTATATTTACAGAGAATTTTATTTTTGTTCTGCCATACAACAGTGAAATTAATTTATTAAACTACAAGTGCAACATCAGACACTATGTAACAACTAAATAAAAGATTGAATTAAAGAAATGATTAAAAAAATCTATAAACTTGAAAATGTTATAAAGATATACTAGAAATTGTACTGTAAAACTGAATGAGGCATTTTATAGCATTTACCCATGATAGTCCTGGGAACTAATTTGGTAACCAGTTTAACATGAGGAAAACATAAAATAAAAACCAAATGTCTGACTAGTTGACAAGTAAGAAATTAGACTGTTAAACTGTTAAAATTGACCACATCCTTAACCACAACCTTAAGTTAAACACTGTCTGTACAAACACTGTGTTAATTACATTGTTCAGTGGTCAAAATAAAATACCACATATATCCTGTGTTGGTGTGTTATTTGCAGCATAATACCTTCAACAACATCCCCTATTAAAGGTGACAATTCATCGCTAATGCATATTCCAGGCTTTGGTTGGCTAGGTAACCCTAAAATGCATTTACAGTGCACACCTATGTCAGTGGATTGTCTCAGTGCTACTTTCTTCAATTTGCAAAAGGTTTACCTTAAGACCTGCCCAGCTTTCACTGTCAGAGATTGTTTTACTGGTGACATTTGAAGTCTCTGTGAATGACAGAGTCTGTAATCATGGTCACCATGTCACTGTCATTTCCTTCCTATTAGGATGCCCCCCTTTGACCCAAGAGTTTACTGGCATTTTCCAATTATAAAATATGAATACTGGGTTTAAATGAGCAGTATTTTTAGTAATTTAGTGGGTGTCTAATCACCTAGGTGCACACACGCCTACATTTTACATACAAATAAATAAATAATAATAACTATAAAAGTGATGAAGACTCGGTTAAACATGTGCCCTACAGGGAAATAAAACATATACAAGTAAAATTTTGCAAAAGCATGTTTCTGAACTACATTTGACTATGGCTTTGTTGTCAGGATAGATGCGCTCAATTTTACTGCAAATTTAAATCATAAGCGTGCAGAGAAGGAAAACATGCATGGTGAATAATGAAACATTTAGCATCAGAATGCAGGGTCAAAGTGCTGCCATTACTACACTAATGATGATTAACAAGTCTTTCATCATTGTTCTGGCGTGTAGCGCCGGTTATTAATATCACACTCAGAGCTCATAGTCTCTCCACCCATTACAGCTACCAGAGTTGCCATACCAGAGCAGTTGCACGTTCACTACCACAAAAGCCAACTCAATGAGAGTCAAACCAAAGCTGGACACATACTGGAAATCATCTGAGCCATTTCAACAAGCAGGACATGATAATTTATATTTTATGGTGTCTTCAGTTTGTATAGGGCAAGAAAAACAAATAAAAACAAATACATTTTCTCCCCAACCACACATAGAATTGAAGACTTAATTACATTGCATCTGTTCAGAGCAAATCTCCCTAATTAAAGAGTTTAAGCATTAATTATTCAAACACACAGAGAGTAGGGGACTCTTGATGAGTTACTGAAGAAGTATGTGAAGGTGGTGATGGAGGGGAATGCAGTGTCTTCTCAGGCTATAAAAACAACAGCCATGGCTAATCAATACATGCCTAGCAATTATCTTTAAGGCCTTTAACAAGAGTGTAGCAACTGACAAACACAAAACAATCATCTATTATTAAATACCAAACCACATCCCAGACTGTGGGAGGAGGACGGGAACAGCAATAGGTACACAGAAATTGATAGTACTGGTACCACAGACCATTGATCTCTTCCCTATCAATCCTGACTGATTTTTCTCTAGTTTTGGTTTAGTCTGGTAACATGAGATGGTACTGGAGCCCCTTCAGCTTGCACAGGTACTTCAACTTCTCAAACTCCTCACATGTTTGCAGTTTCTCCCAGCACACTCGCAAGAGTAAGGAGGAGATACCAGGAAGCAGGCTGTTAAACGAGCAGAGCTCAAGACCACAGAAGGACCTCAACCCAGCAGCAGGACCTGTGTCTGCTACTTTATACAAGGAGGACAAGGCGGAGCACTGCCAGGAATTCAGTAGACTACTTCTGACCAACTGATAGAATCAGACTCCATGATGGTGGCACAGAACCCAACGCCCTTCAATTGGACCAGTGCTCAAGACTCAGCATCATGCACATTGATTGGCCCCTGCCAGAAAAAGAAAAACGAACAAACCTGCCAGGTCCACCACTGGCACCCTATTCTATCGAGACAGCAGGTTCACACTGACAGATGTGAAAGAATGTTAGCTACATTGCCCTGACTGTTGTTAAGTATATGGCCAATATCCTCAAACCCATTGTCAGAACATATGTTGGTGCACTGGACCTTGGGTGCTCCAGGTGCAGGATGATAAGTATGTAAATTGTTCCAGGATGACAGGCATTGATGCAACTGAGTGGCCATCACTTTCTCCAGAGTTGAAATCAATTCAGAACCTCTGTAACATTGTGTATGAGTGCACAGCTAAACAGTGTTTAAGTCCCCTGAGGTAACTGTTGTGATTTGGTCCTATATATTACAAATAAAACTGAACTGAATTACATCAAGACTAACACTGAGAAATAGCACCACAGGCTGCCTATGAGCCTATTGATGCCCTGATAGGAGATCTCCTAGGACACCATCTGCCATCTCATCAGGAGCATACCCAGCTGCATGAAGGAATGCATGAGCCACATTATGATTCAAGTTGGATCAGCCTGTGAGTTTAATGTTACATTTTGACTTGCAGTGCTACTTTGAATCTAGCCATCAAAAGGGTTGATGTTTTTGGTGTGTAATGGCCATTAAGTAATTTTGTTCTCTACACAAAGTTTATCAACATTTTCAACTTTTATGATTCAATTATTACTATCTGATGTGTGTTCAAATGTTTCCCTAATTGTTTGAGCAGGGTTAGGGTTACATTTGGCAGATTACATCATTAGAATTGAGTTTCAGTTCAGCCCCTCATTCTAGAGAGTAAAGTGGATATTTAAAGGGACAGAAAAAGAGCATTAGGGACTGGTGGGGTAGACGGTAGAGGGCCAGTGAATACCTCACTCAGACCAGAATAGATTTGCAGGGGTTCAGATGTCCAGGGCGGTAGGTGGATGGAAACTCCACACAGACATACTCCAGCCTTAATTAGGATTACCTCAGTTTTCATGTAGAAAACTTTATGGGCTGAGGCATCAAAGATTTGTAACTTAGAATGATACTATTGCACAGAACAACATTGCTGATTCACACAGTGTGGGAATCATGCATCTAGTTGGTAGTGAAAAGACTGGGTCCCGAACCAGAACTGGGTGAAACATGACAATAAGAACAAAACTGGACTTTCCTCAGGCATCTAAACAATACTACCAATCAACCATCATTTGACATGTAGTACATGTCAAATGATTCTTGTGCCTGCTTACACCTCCCTCAGCACAAAAACAAGGCTGACCTTCAAGACCTTGTAGGGTCTTTACCTTACAATATAGAGCACCTTGAGGCGACTGTTGTTGTCATCTGGCGCTATATTAAAAAAAATGTAAATGAATTGAATTGACTATTAAAACCTGGGCCAAGGGAGCTCTCACCACACTACAACACTGCTTTGCACAAAATAATTAGATTTATTTGCACATTGGGACTTAAAGGAAGCCACACAGACAGCCTTGTGCTACATCTTGACCTGTGCTGGTAATGTCACTGTGAGTAAATGGATCTGAGTCTCTTCTAATAAGAAAACCTGGGTGGCGAAAGAAGTTAACACAGTCCCCAGAACTTGTGCCCCTGCTTCAAATCAGGGGACAAGGCCCTAACTAGTTGATTGGATTTCAAAGCATCTTTTATGTTGTTTTTATCCAGTGGAAACCTCATTTTAAGCCATCTACCCTGAGTAAATGAAAGGTTCTGCTGAGTACAAGATAAAATATAACTGCCAAGTTTGATCCAGTAGAGAATATCATGATAAAACAATGCATAAAGTCTAAAATTAGCGACATAATATTTGTTTAACATTGTGGGGTTTTTTTGCTGTTTTGTGCGTTTACACCTGCTAATACTGTGTCTGAGTTTGTGGACATAGCACACTTCAGAATCTTTTCTCGCCCTCCCAAGCAAACCTCCTGCACTTACTGAGGCAATGTGTCAGTCTGTGCAGACATATGGAGGGGAGCTGGGCCGGATAATGTTACTGTCATAGGGTCAGGGTACAGCAGGGCGAGTGGCTGGCCAATTTACCAACTAACAAAAGGTGAAGATTTATGGAGCAGCTCTTAAGGGCCCCAGACTTTCCCCTCTCTGTTACGATGACAAACACATCTTTATGTAACACAACAGCACTCCTAACTGCACAGGAATAACACGGACTGATTAATCAGTTTAAGTAAAAAAATGAATAGAGATTTATTTATTTCTGTCAATTTATTTTATTTAGTGTTTGTTATATGAGTCTGCAAACTATGTTGCAGTATTTCAGTATTTTGATAATGAATGGATTTTTCTTGCTGGAGTGCTAACTTCACTCTTTATTTTTGTTTTTGTTTTTGTTTTTAAGAATGGCATGAACAATTCAGATATTTTAAAGCATGAAAGTGAGAAGTACATCCAAATACTTATTTGTAATGATAGCTGTGAAACAATTAGCAGCCAGAACACAAACCCCTGAATAGTGGAGGAAATAACATTGATCTTTTCAATGTAAAGTTCTCCTGTAAAGGGCTCAAGGATTCTGATGCAGCGTCCACAGGATGCGCTGGAACAAGTCTGATCCAAAGAATCTCTAACCTGCAACAAGCAGGAGTCAAAGCATTTGCTGCCAACATCCATATAGCAGACACTAAACGATCTTCTCAGAGTCCCGTGTCCATGGCAGGATGGGAACCTACACAATATTTGAATGGCGGTTTAAAGTTGTGGTTGGGAAATAAATACAGTTTTCCGGGCCATTAATTTGAACAAAATGCACCCATGTGGGCCAATCAGGCCTCTTAGGTTTGTAGCATACTGGCTGAAACCCTCAAGTAGTCCCTTAAAAATTTTAAATGGTAAATAGTAAAGAAAGAAAAATACTGCCAGCTCCAATTTCTGAAGTTTCACCAGTGCTGAAATTTTCCCTCTAAACCATCCAAGAAGAATATTTAGATTAGTTTGTGATATTTTTTTGACAGCATCGAGATGTTATCTCCTTATTTTTCTCATTTGAGTGTCAAATGTATTTGTGAAAATATGATGACAAATGTCTAATTTTAATCCTTCCAAAAGTACATAGATCCAGATCTATACACAGGACAATTTCAGAAATCATTTGTTTCTATTTTGGCAAATTCTCACATCGGGTAAAGTTTTCCTGAAAATCTGTCCTTACATTTAAATATTCCTGCTAATGTATAGACTATTTAGTTACTGCCACCATTGTTATAATTACATCATTAATATTATCATTATCACAATGAATATTACTAGTACACATTACTATTGGCAGGATTTTAAGTCTATACTGTCATAGCTAAATATGGCAACACCCATTGGTCCAGCCAACCCATTTACCAATAAGCGACACCCATATAGCCTGCCATGTGTTCTCAAATAATTAGCAGGGCGCTGCGTGCCTCCTGTTGGGTTTGTGATTTATTCAGACAGCCCAGCACATGGGCCACTCCTCTGGATACCAAGAAAACATTTACCTCCTTAACTGGAAAGGAGTCACAATCATCTCAGGATAAAGTTTCTCGACTTGGTAGCATTGATGACGCGTTTCAACTCCCGTTGCGCCCCCACCACCCCACCCGACAAAAAGAAGACACCCCTTCACAAAACCACACAAATAATCTTAGAACTTGTTATAAAAAATATAAATAATAACAGAGTACTGATTAAAAGGTTGGATTATCTGCAGCGCGCCTTAAGCAATCTTAAGAATCTGTCGTCATTTAGCAGGTTTAGCAAAGACCAAGTATTCTCAACCCTGTGAGTGTCCTCAAGAAGGCCAGAGAGGCATGTTAAACTCAAATGAGTGAAAATTTTAATTATTGCCAGCTGACAGTTTGATGAGAGTCCAAGAGAGGGGAGAAGGAGGGGCCTTGCAGCACAGTTAGGGTGAAGTTACTCATGTGGGCATACCGTACGTTCAGTGGTCAGATCATTGGCATGTACAGCTCTCTGGGCCCTGAGAGGTTAATCAAAATGCCAAATGTTACAGTGCACTATGGCACAGAGCTATACTAAGCCAGTAATGCGCAGGATGCCATCTTACACGAGAAACTGAACCATTCATGCAATCGAATAGCTATACTACTTATACGAACATATATATATATATACACACACACACACACACACATACATATATATATATATATATATATATATATATATATATATATATATATATATATATATATATATATATATATATATATATATGAATGCAAGCAGACGCAGATGTCAATTCTGTCTTGTATATGTATGCAAAGAAAAGCGTGAAGATTACAAAAGTCCTCAAAGAGGTCACATGGCACCACTTCTCTTTAGCCAGATGTAAAAAGTGGAAGTAACACTGACATTCTAGTTGGTTTATTCTTCTTTTCTGTCTGCAACAACTGCATGAGCCTGTGTCTAAATCATTAAGGCAACATTATAGTTGTGCATATGTGTTTTGTTTGTGTGTGTCGGCACACATGTCTTACAGAGAATGTGTGAGTGAGACAAATGGTGACAGGCATTAAGAGAGAGGGAGAAGGCCACAGACAGTTCAGCTCAGACAGAAAGAGGACAGAGGTCCACCTGTTTGACACAGAGAGCCTGAGAAAGTGAAGAGGAATGAGCAGAATGAGCATGTGTGTGTATGTGCACACATTAGTTTAATGTCCATACTTTGGACCAACTGATAATACTACGGGAGCACAGGGAAATGGCATTTAGAGAACGGTATGTTGGCAGCTGTTTGGAGGGACCTACACAGCAATGCACACACAAACTATTAAAATCATTTAAATAATAAAGTTCAGAGATACATCAGTGTGCAAAACATAAGTTACTTTACATGTTCTATGGAGTGACAGTGAGCACATAGCTTTGAGTTCCAAACAAGCGGTGATCTCTTGCCCTCTATAAGCTGCTGCTGTGTGTGCAAATGCAGGAAAGTGAGTCAGTGTGAGAAGACCGCAGGACAAGTGGCCATGGTGTGAAGGAAAAGTGGGAGAAACTGGAGCACGTGTGAACCAGAGAGTGATGCAAATAAACAAGCAAAAATAAACAAGGTTAAAAAAAAAAAGGACAGGCAGATAGCATGTACATGTGTCAGGACCCAAAAAGGTTTCTATACTTGTGTGATTACTGTGCAGTTTTAATCCAAAAGAAGTGGAGTACTTCAGCAACAGAAGATGGAGGGCTTGGTGATCATTAAATTTATTCTCTGCATATATTTTATTTGCTAATTACTTTGCAAAGTACATTATAAATAACTAAGCAGTACAATCAGTCCCTGTATTGAATCTCCCAACTCACCCATGAACCACATCTCTACCTGGTTAGGGTGGCCTTCTACCACAGCAAGAAAAACACCAGACCAAACAGTCTGGTGTTTTCCTTGCAGACTAGTCAGTTTTAGCTCAGTTGGAATACATCAGACAGACAGAAGAACCAATGTCATGTATATAAATAACAGACAATTCTAAAAACAGAAGGAACAGAAAATGTCAAAGATAACGTATTTTAATAGCTATAAAATAGGAATTTTGCACCACCAAGGGGAATTTCAAAGACATATTAACTGAAAATATGGTACATGGACAAACGCGAACAAGTGGAGGCCTAAAGAACTATCTACAACATATTAACAGTATCTGGAAGTCATGTCCTTAAGAAGAGAGACAGCCCTTTGACATAATGTTAAGAAAGGGAAACGGGGAAAAATGGCAGAGGTGTGTCAAATTACACAAGAACTACACTAAAGCTCAGTGGCAACAGGTCTTATGGAGCAATGAGTTCAAATTTGATATTGTTGGTTCAAATCATTGTCAGTATGTACAGAACAGATCTGGAGAGAAGCACAACAGTGACCATCTACAGCCACCTGCAAAACATGGTGGAGGCTCTGTCATGGTCTGGGACTGTATTTTAGCTAGCGAACTAACTGATGGAGTTATGAATACAGATATGTAGCATCAGATTTTTTATCCACCATGCAATACCACCTGGAAAGCATTTCCCACCCACATTTCCCCAAAAACACTGCCAATGAAGAGATTATACCTGGATAGAAAAAAAAACACAAAAAAACAGACAACAGAAGACTTGTCACTTGTCATGGACTGGGGAGCATTGCTGTGTTATATTGGCTTAAAGAGCATGCCCTTAAAATACAAGTGTCATCCTATGTTTACAAAGAAAAGAAAAGAAACAAGACTTCAAACTCCATGCACCATAATCCCCAAAAGCTAAGAACTGCAGAGTGCTTCCTAATATATCAATGTGGTTAAAAAATGATGATGTTTTATTGTATCAACAAGTGTTGGATTAGTGGTTTAAATTCTGCCAAGAGAGAAATTTTAGCCTTCCCTCTGGTGGACCAACTAAGCAATATCAATACTCCTAACATCTCTTCCATCTCTTCTTCTTTTTTTTAAAACATTTTTATTTATAGGACATTACAAACAGAAAATGGCTGATATCAGATATCAGCTAATATATCAGTCGTGCTCTGCTCTTCAAGGGCTGAGCATCTCTGTGAGGAACCTTAATACTTTCTGTTTGCAATTGTCCACATAAAGTAAATGGAATGAGATGTATGCATAAGGTAGAAAAGGTCCAAGAAAGCAGGGCCTCGATGCAGAGCTGTGCATGTTATTTATGGACAAAATAAATAGTATCAGTGTTGGCACAGTAACTGGATCCCTGCAGGAGCAGGGGGTGTTGAAGGAGGATTCTTTTGCTGTGGTAATGGCCTCTATGTTGTGTGAGAGAGCAAAAGAGGCATGTAAGAGAGACATTCCAATTACAACACACAAACAGGTCAACAATCTGACAGCATGGGTCTGGAAATACTTAAGATTTAGTCCAAGTGGCACAAACCAAGAAGAAATCATATGTTAAGAGAACTGTGGAATTCTGTCTGTATCATGAAACAACAACTAACTTGTTCAACCACTTGCAAATGCAGGAAAACCATGAAGGCTAAGAAGAACAGTGTAATGTGAATCATCAAAAAAATCCAGCTTAGTCATCCATGAGATCGAGGCTGGACAGCATGGCTGTATATCCATCCACTCACAAAGAAACACAAAATCATTAACACAATCACATTCTGTTTGGCCAACGTGTCCAATAAATACAGTGAGTAGGGAATGCTTCAGGAAAATAGTTGAGCATTTTAATAAGAAAGCAGCAAAACCCGCTCTGTACACAAAAGCATGTAATTACTACATACAACAAAAACATTTGTGTCACTATATGCACAGAGGTTAGAAGCACACAATTTCACTGGATGTGGCAGATTGCAACATTTTGGGAAGCGCTCACAGTGATATAGAATATTGTTTATTTTCTCATTAGAACTGAAGCAGTTTCTACTTAGTTTGTAACAGGGTGAACAACTAAAATGAACATTAATGAACCTGCCCAAAAGTTAATGGCCCGTTTTGGAACAACAAAAAAAAAAAGTGAGATCACACTAGATCAGGCAAACCTCCGTTCAAACCTTCCACAAGGACAAATACCATTGAACATTTTGTATTTATGAAGATTTCTTTATGTGTTTGCTTGAAGTGAATTGTGTATGGACTGGGAGGTCACAGTCATTTTGTTTTTTGTTTTAAAAAAGTATAAGTACAAATATTATGTCAAAAATAGTTTCTATGCCAAATTGTTGATCTATAAGCTTCATTTTATTTTTGGAAAATTTAAGTTCAAAAGTTTCATTTACTCAAGGCTTTATTGGACAGTTCAGACCTAAAATGCCTGTAGTCTGCAAAAATGATGCACTGCGCTGGGATTTAAAAAAAGAAAAAAAAATCACATGGTATTTTAAAAGAGCAGTGAAGACAGCCAAAACGAGGGAAACGACTGAGCAAGACTGGATGAGAGATGGTGAGGGAGGGAAGAAACTGGAGTGAGATAGAGACCTAAAGCGCTCCAGAAGCCTGTCACATGGGGCCTGAAGACGCACGCCTCAGCACTCTTCCTCTCTGTGTTCTGTCCGCTCCTGACATTTATCTGCTTTATTAGATTATCTGGGCTACATGGCTGTCTCTGGCTGCATGCAAGCACACACACACACACCTCTCAATTCATTACAGTCCTAACTGCTTACTTAGGTTTATGCCCTCTTTAAATTAAACCTCAGATAACCAAGCACCTCAGAAAACACGGTCCCCTGAACGTGGACAGGAAGCTGAAACTACCACGCCGAGGAGGAAATTAAGAAACATTGTGAGTGTATTATCATGCATGTGTGAGTGGTCATGAGGTCGGTTTTAAACAGGCTCATCTATAGGGAATGTGCTTCCCATCATTAGTAATTCAATTTGCGCTTTATTAGCAGCTCTTATCAGAAGCACAGACGGCTAAGAGCAGCATTCCTCACTCCATCTTCTTCCACACTATCCACATTCCACCTTTCCTCTGTCTCCAATTCTAAATGTCCATCTTTAATTAGAGATGCATGTGTTCCTGTTGTTGTGTTACATGACATAAAAAAACTGAGGGAAAAGATGAAGATAAGGAAAAGACGAAATGATTTAGGAGATGTGGGAATGAGAGCATAAAGTTGTGTTAAAGCATCAGAAAAAGAGGAACAGAGTTTAAGATGCAGAGCCATGGGGACGAATAAAGCCTAATGTTAATAGTGATGGTTTTTCTAATGTCTTCTGACTCCATTGAGTATGGGAGATTACACTAAGATGGCCATGAGCCGTGTAGGGTACACACAAAATGACCGGAGGGTTCGAGGGGCAAGTGGAAGCAGGAAGGGGGGAATGGAGGGAGAGCGGGGTTGGGGCTGTAAAAACAATGATTGCTTTCCATCAGGTTAGGCCTATATTCTACAGTTCGTTAAAACAATCCAATTTGCAAAAGGATAATTATGCATTAGCTCCTTTTTATCTACTGGAAGGAGAGTGGTGCCAGGGCTTGATAGCAGTGGTGCTGCCTGCCTCCACCTCTGCAAATTACCCGCTATCGGCACTTGTTCACCATCACCGCTGAATTGGGCAATCAATTAACCCACCCCCCTCCTCTTATAGTCTGCCTGTACACCTCCCTGTGACAGCTTGCAACACAAAGCCCCTACAAGGATGACATGGATGGAAACTGCTGCCCTCTGCTGGACATGGCTTCAATTAACTAGCAGCTTTGTGCCAGTTCTAAATTACAAAGCAGACACTGGCTGGTAGAGTATGCATTGTGTTTACACTGGATCAATTAGAAGAATACAGCACGCTAAACAAAAACTAAAACAGCAAGCAGAAAGAAGCTTGGTTTTGCCCATTTTTTTCTATTATCCTACATATGATCGATGCAAACATGATAAACTGATGTTTTCCTCCTACTGTTAGAACCTCTGGAGCACCTGCTCTGTGGTTAGCTACTGACAGGTTCTCAAAATGAACCATGGAAAGACTGGCTAATAACAATAAATGCCACATAATATATACAATTTATAGATGTAGCCACCACCATGTTGTTGTGTTTTCGTAGACAGCAGTGACAAAGTTTAGACAGGAACATGGATTGCCAAGGGGACGACCTAAGTCATAAAGTGCACTGGTGCGATGCACAGACACCTATCTTGATTGACTGATTAATCAGCCAATCAGTGGTGCTGCCTGCCTCCACCTCTGCAAATTACCGCTGCTATTACTGCTATCAAGCCCTGGCTGATTAATCAGTCAATCAACATAGAGCCTTAACAAAATGCTCCTCCCTGCTTCACAGGGGGTCACTACACCAAGTGTCTCTGCATATTTGATTTAGCAGATTTTTGAACCCGACACCCTTCCTGGCTCAGGCACTACTACATTGTAGAGTCACGAAGAGGTGAGTTGTAAGAAAAATAAATAAATAAGTCACCCTCTATATAACAGAAGGGCAAATTAGCTGTAGAGACCACAAACTTTTTTTCCTATCTTTTTCTTTTTGCAGCAGCAGCAGGGTGTAAACATGCTAATTTCACCTCACATGCTGTCCTTCAAGCATGGATGTCTGGGGACTGTCTGCAGTTTTTGGCACTTCTATGTTGATCATAATGTTGATTTTGTATCTCTGTGTATCATTAATGGGTGGAAGGGTGGATGCGTGGATGGCTGGGCCTGGGTCTGGGGCTTGCTGATCCTTGGCCTTGTAGGACATGGTCATAGAGGGGATCAGCTCCCCCTTCCTGGGATGAGAGTACTAGTTGGTTCCAGGATGCCTGAATGGATGTTCTTGTTGGTCTGGGGTGGCTTGGACCTCTTCCCTGTCCGAGGGGAGGTCTGCCGTGTCCTGTGTGAGAATTCTAGCGGGGTCGACTGCCCATCGCCTCTTGTCCTCTGGGACTCCCACCCCTTGGCCGTGGGCACCCCATCTAGGGCCACCCTCCTTCTCTGGCTGGGATGTGTGGTCTTAGGTCTTCAGCACTCTCGAGGGGGCAAATAGCCCAGTTCTCCAGGATCCATCTCTGCCTGCCTCTGACTCCTGGGAGTCGTTATTGTGGCTTCCCACCCTCATTTTTAAGTACATTTTGTGGCCAAGACACATACACATTCACACTTAACACTCTCTTTCTCTCTCTCTCACATTCACACACCCCACAGGAAGATTGCACAGATATTGCACATATATAAATCAACATTTTCAAATTTTTTTGTTCGAGGTCCTCTATGTTTGTTTTTCTTTGTGTGGTAGACGGCAGTACATAATGCATTTCTATTTGTACTCTATCCTTTTATTATATCTTCATATAAATTACATCTTTCCCTATTTTTCCATGTTTTTCTAAAACTAAGCATATGCCTAACCATGACCAAAGTCCACACAAAACATAAGCATAATAAAGAATTCTAGGAAGCAAAACAGGTATGCTTGCTTGATATGCAGCTGGTGACTTTGCAGCTTAGAGTTGTTACAGCACCACCAAATGGCTGTAGAATATTACTGCTCTCAACCAAATAACGGATCAGGACATGCAAGTGTTTAAAAGAAGATTTATCACCCACAACTATAGGATTTTCTGCGTAAACGTCCATGTATGGTTGACACATCATTAGAGCAATTAGTCATAGCAAACTCTACAGCAGAGCAAAATAACAACTGTCTACTTTGGTCTGTAGTGTGTGCTTCTTACTTGTCTTTGATGAGACAGGGGAAAGCCGCCTCAACTTGTGTCTACCAAACGACACGAGTTCCCTGGTGGGTGTCCTCCTAACTCCTGTGGGAGTCCTGGCCGAAGTATAGATTCTGCCCTGGGGAGAGTGCTTCACAGCTGGTGGGCTCACTTTCTCTGATCCACTGCCACTGTGGTCACAATGCAGCAGGCAGACACACAGCACAGTCAGAAGGAGTAAAAAACTATTAAATGTAACTCTGAGATGGGAAACTGAGTTTTTAGTTCCAAAAAAAGCTGTTCAAAGTTCCTTGTATCAACTCTGAGTATGTTCACTCAGAGAAAAGCATGTGCCCATTTACTGGGAACAGGAAAATCATCAGTGGAATATACCTTGCAGATCTAGATTCATATATTTAAACAGTGATTACTACAGTAACACCAAGTTTACCACAGCACCACCTCTTACTGGGGCACATCACCACGGTCACTTCTAACAGCACAAAATCAATAAGAGTTTTATGCCCTGCAACTCCCGAGGCATAAAGTGAGGTCTTTCTGCATCTACATCTGATACCCACCTTCAAGTAGGATGGGCCAGTGTTAAGGTAAGCGAAGCTTTCTAAAGATATCCGAGTAACCATGAATCTGCTTCTTAATAAGATCAATGTCAGTTACCGCAATAACTGAACCAGAGTTTAAATTAATGCTCTGTCTAGAACAGAAACCTCATGTTGGACTTAACAAATCCAGAGCTTTCACTAAACCCTCCTTCTCAAACAGAACCCAGAGGTTAGTATCAGGTAAATCATTTTCACCTTATCGGTGTAAACATCCTCCAAACATGAGCAAGGACACACTGAATACTTGGCTGATCCCTTCTGACAAGGATGCAGTATATATTAGGGGGTAGGGCAGTAAAAAGCCTTAACAAGAGCCATCATGTCATGTGCATTATTCACCTGCTAGTAGACCTTCTAATAATCTTCATCCTGCTGCGGAGCTTGAACCCTCCAGGTGAGGAGGATGACAACATGGAGGTGCGCTGAGGTAAACTTAGGGGCACAGAAATCCCTCCTTTCAATCCTTTGTTACTTTTCTCAGCTGTCCAGTGGAAAGCAGATCTACGGCGGTTTGCTGTTGCTCCTGCTGTCCCTGCCAAAGATGTACTCTGGCCCCCTGCTTTCCAGCGATAGCGGCTACTCTGTGAGGTGCCAGCAGAGGACGCTGCAATACCTTTTTTCAATTTTACAGAAGGAGAAGAGCCTGATTTAAGTTTCCTTGTGCCCTCTCCTTTGTCCAGACTTCTCTGAGTGAGAGTCAAGGGTTTGGGAGATGGAGGCTTACGAGATGTCTTAGCTTGGGCTCCTGCAGAGGACACCCAGCAGTACTTTGAGGTCTTCGCAGCTCCAGTGGGCTGGCTAAGCTTTCGAGGTACCTTCTTAGCAGGGGTTCTCTTAGCAACTATAAATGAAGGGGGGCTTTCAATGGTAACTCCAGATTTCAAGACAGATGTTGGGGCAACAACTGCTGATGGTGTGGAAACAGAGCTCAGTGGTTTGAGCGCTGCTCCTACAGCGCTCTGACCCTTTACCCAAGTGAACTTTGATTTATTTGAATATGAAGTATTGACCTGGGCTTTGCTGCTTCGTAAAGATGAGTTAGAGGAAGGTTGTTGTGATGCAGTAGAGAGACCAGCTGTGAGAGTTACCTGAGATGTATTAGCAACAATCTGTTGAGTGTCCGTACTGGTTCTGCTTTTATGGGAAGGTCCGATCTTTACTTGGGAGCTGCTCTGCTGAATGGCTGAGGCACTGGCTGTGGCTGAAGAGGCCACTTCAAAAGAAACACCAATTTTCTTTCCCTGCAGGCCTGTGTTCCTGCTGTCAACCCTCTGCCTAAACTCTGCTGCTGACCCCATTTTTCCAAGAGCATCACTGTTTTTTCTTTCTGTTGCTACATCTCTTCTCTCCTTTATGCTGCTTATATGTTCCTTTTTCTTCAGCTGAGATGTCCCTGATTCTAAAGTGGCAGTCCTGCTTCCCATGCTGAGGCTGGGGAGTGACACGCTGTGAGAGTGATGGACAGCGGAGGAGGCAGAAGCTGAGGGATGTCCAGCAGAGGACTCAGGGTTCTTGTTTCTCAGAGAGTACGTTTTCCTCCAACTTCCACAGCTCTGAGGAGCATAGAGTCTTCCTCTGGAGCTGGGAGGGTAGATCATAGATGCACTTTGACCTCGGCCCCTGGCTGGCACTGAAGATTGTGTGTGGCTCTGCTCAGTTCCTGTAAATGGTGTATCGCCATGGGTACTTTTATGTTTGTTGATGAGATCTGGAAATTTTAAAACAGGCAAAAGTATTTTTAAAAAGTCCAACAAAAACATGCAAACAAATAATCCTTAAAATTAGCTGTACAACACAATGTATGCCCCATTTCTCAATTCTAAGTTATGTTTTTAAGAATTTAATTTGAATTTGATTTGTAGTTTTCACCATTTACTGTATAGGGCTTCCATCAGGCTGCTTAGCCCTACAGTGGCCAACATCTGAAAATGTAACACCTAAAGAAAATCTCTGAAAAATAAAACACATTTTATGGCCTTAATATTCTTGATTTCATTGTTAAATGTTTGCCAACTTTGTAAGAACCTGTTGGAACTCAGGTACACTTAATTTAACCTGATATAATGTATTACTTGTTCTTTTTCAAACTAAATCAAAAAGAAAAGAAAAAAAGAAGTGACGATGGTTGTTATAGTTATCTTATGGTTATGAGATGGAGAGAGATAAAAGATTAAAGGAAAAACCTCCCCGCTATCGTCATTTTAATGACTATGTGTACTATGAAGGTCACTCTTAGAATATGTAGAACGCCACAAATTGTGAAATACTGGGCTGTTATCAGTATTAAAGTTTAAAAGAAGAACTTGACACCCAATACCTGTATGTTTTTACATTAATGTATTTTGTAAGGTATATTTATTCCTTCATCTTTTTCTATCAGGTGAAAAAAGAAACAAACAATTAAATAAATAAATAACCTGTTTTAAATGTTTTTCAAAGTTGTTAGTTTTGATTATTTGGTCAGTTGAAAACTGACATGAGACAACAGCTAAATATCGACAACTGACACACTTAATCAGGCCAATACCAATCAACTGGATCAATAACGGCAGATACTGATAATCCACCAACACAGCAGCAGCTATGGAGCACCACAACTGTCACAGACATCAAAACAAAGCATTTTGTGATTTAATAATTAATTGTACAATCAAATATGAATTAGCAAATTAAAGAAAAAACTTGAACTTCTATTATGTAATTAGACATTAATAAAGTTTATGTTATTGTTAATTTAATAGAATAAAATAGAAGGAGGAATTATAAATTAGTATTTCTGAATTAATTATCAATCCATTGATAAACACTTTAAATGGAAAAAAATAATTCTCTATAAAAATCTCATTAAAAACATTTTTGAATTCAAAACAAATATAAAAAATGACTTTCAAATAAAGTAAATGGATTAAAAAAAGCAAATTAGGAATACAAATGTGTTTTTTCTGACATTTAAATGGTGACTCTGCTCCTCAATTTATTTCCATTTCTTATTAGCTGCTTAACTTATTAGCTGCTTAACATTAACTACTTGATTAGCTTCTTCAGTTACCATTTCCACAACTCTTTTGGTCTCTGGTGAAAAGGCAATGTAAGTAAGCAACGCTGTGTAATGTAAGGAGCTCTCTGACTGGTTAGAGAGACACAGGCACTGATAAGGAGAAAGTATTTTTTATTTGCTTTTATACCTTTAAAAAACATTTCCTCACTTTATTAGTGTTTAGAACAATCACATATTAGTGACACTGAAGAAAAAAAATTATGTGTGAGAGGCGGGTTAATATTCTGAGAAATAGGGGGGTTAGGGTTTTTTCAAAACGTAATTTAAGGAAATATCATAACACTTTTTACTCATTTAAGCTAAATATGACTGATGACTGGAAACATGCAGTTTTTAGGTCCTGGTGACCGTTTACTTCCCCAGTTAATTGTAATATAACAGTGGAACCCTATGACAGTGTAAATCAGCATCAGAGCATACTGACAATGGAACAGGCTCATAATACTCCATCCTTTACTCCCTGAGTTTACTCTACAGATCCCTATAGGAAAGACTGACCAGTGTCAGGAAGGAAAGAACATCTTTCAAATAACTCTGATTCCTTCCTTCGAGTAAGAGACTTGAAAAATCTGTAGCAGTGAGTTTTTTATGCTTTTCTGGAGGATTATACACATGTTTTCCGCTCTATCCATATGCTATCTAGCAAATGCTTAATAACTATTTTAATACTTTATGTAAATTAATGTACGACTATGCCTTAAAGTTAAGTAATTAAAACCAGGTTCGTTATTGCGCTGTGCTGTCATCACTAGTGCGGGGGACAGGACTGAAGCCTTATGCTGTTACAGGGAGCTGACACCGACATAAACAGCCATTTACTTGTTTCCAAAGGCAAACAGGAAGCATTCTTCAAACGCTAACGGCTCTGTTAAGACACGTGAATACCGTTTAAAAGTATGTTACTGCGTAGAGGTGGCACAACGCTAACTGTTAACCTTCAACAAAAATCGTACGACCGACAAGCTTCAAGCAGCTGTGAATTTAAAGTGCATAACAACCTTTGTTAACCCGCCTGTAACAACTACAATTGTCAACATTTACCGGAAGAGACTTACTTTGTAAAAGTTCAATTTGTCTCTTAAGTGCTTCTCTCTCCTCCATGTTTACGACTACAACCTTTCGTCATTAAATGGCGACGCCCTTAAGAATGACGTATTTCATGTTGACCAATCACAGTCTGAAGAATGCCGTACGCTGTTTATCCTCAGTATTGACTTACAGGCTTGACTTTTAACTCAAAATGGGGCGTAAGAATGTGGCAGTAGAATTTTCTTATTTATTTATTTATTTAATTTACTGCTGTGGTGAGCAGAGTTAATTTTATTGGAGACTTAAAATGTTACTAAAACACAATAAACAAAGATAAATGTCTTCAGTTTTATCAAGGCTGTGGTTTCTCTTTGCATGTATGTGTAGCAGTGAAAGGCTAATAACCATAGGTCTAAATGACTTTTCTGGAAACAGTAACCTGGTTAAAGCAATGCATGATGCGTGCTTTGAGCCAGAAGAACCAGCTGCCTGTTTTCCAGAAACTACTTTCTGCACGTTAATTGTAATGTATTTTTTAAAATACAATACAACTAAGAGATCGCTTTTCTGAATTGATTCTTGTATGGAAATCACAGTGAGAACAAACACAATGACTGAACAAACTATGAACCGACTTTCAGCTACAAAAACCACAACAATAAAATGAAGCTCCAAAGGCAGATCACACACCACAAGATAATTAATTGCCCCGAATGTTAATCTGATATGCACGCATGTATAACAAAAACAAGCTTGAATTTTCATGTACTAATAGGCAGTCAGCATTCTTGAGGCTGGATTTCAGTTGATAAGACTAAGACAATGTTTTTTTACAAAGAAAAGGTTTAGTGAGGAAATTAAGCTGAAGCTATATGGCGTAGAATTAGAAAGAGTGAGGAAGTTTAAGTTTCTGGGTTTGTGGTTTGATGAGAGGTTAACTTGGGGTGCACACGTTCAGGAATTGGTGGGTAAGTGTAAAAAAGTTTTGAATATTTTGAGGTGTTTGGTTGGGAAGGAGTGGGGAGCGGATAGGCAATCCTTGAGGGCTATATACACTGGCTTGGTGAGGTCAACTTTAGTTATGGTTGTGTGGCATATAATTTGGCAGCAGACACTTCTCTTGGGAAGTTAGATTTGATTCGGTATCAGGTGTTGAGACTTTGTACAGGGCCATTTAAGCCAACTCCTACTGTAGCCTTGCAGATGGAGATGGGGGAAATGCCACTAGGGTTGAGGAGGGAACAGCTTAGATTGACATATTGGGCAAACTTACAGGGTCAGGGGAGGAACACCCTACACTAGAAGTACTTAGACCTTGCTGGGAGAAGGGCAGGAGGGAGTTAAAGAGCTTTGGATGGGTGGTGGGGGGAAGAGCTAGAGAACTTAAATTGGATCAGTTAGACATATGTCAGTGAGTGCCAAGGCCTGCAATCCCTCCATGGATACTTCCTGAAGCAGCTGTAGATTTTGCTTTATTGCAACGGAAGAGTAAGGATAGGGCAGGCGGTCTAGACTCAAATTCAGTTCGGGGTTACATTGAACAGTATTGTGGGTATGTGCAAGTATTTACGGATGCTTCAAAGAATCCAGCTAGTCAAGTGGGGGTAGCAGTAGTAATTCCGGACTTTATGGTAGAAACTGGGAGGAGGATTAACGATGGATTGTCTGTATTTACAGGAGAAATGATAGCAATTCTATTAGCAGTACAGTGGGTGGAAGATTTGAGGCCACTGAAAGCAATTATTTGTTCAGATTCAAGAGCAGCCTTGGTCAGTCTACAGAACGGTCATTCGAAAGGTAGGTCAGATATTTTAATAGAGGTTCAGCAAACTCTTTTCAGGATTCATATGATGGGTCTGTCAGTAGTGTATATGGGTCCCAGCTCACTATGGGGTAAGGGGGAATGAAGCAGCGGATAGGTTAGCAAAGGAAGCCACTAATCATAGGATAGTTGATCTGGCGGTGAATTTTGGTCAGGCGGAAGTAAAGAGTATTATTAAGCTAGAAATGAGGGGTAGATGACAGAAACAGTGGGAAGAAGAAAGGAGGGGAAGGTGGTTATATAAAATTCAAAGGGGGGTGGGAGTAAGGAGAGCCACAGGAAGGAGTAGGCGAGAGGAGGTGGTGGTGTCAAGAATGAGATTTGGACATACGGGATTGAATTCTACACTATTCTTGATAAGGAAACATAATTCGGGGAAATGTGATTATTGTGGAGAGGAGGAAACTTTGGAGCATGTTATTTTGCAGTGTTGGAAGTATACGGTAGAGAGAAGACAACTGGTCCAAAGTCTCAGTAACATTAATATGAAATTAGATCTTGTTGCATTGTTACACAAGGAGAAGGGGAATGAAAGTTATCAGGCTTTGTTTCAGTTTTCGAGAGAAGGAAGATTGTTTGGAAGGATATGAAGTTTTTTTTTGTTTGTTTGTTTTGTTTTTTGAGCGTGATTCCTGTCCACACTCCATACCAGTGGTGGCGGTAATGCACCATGCAGTTGTCTGCCAACCGCCAATAATTCTTACAAGAAGAAGAAGAAGAGGCTGGATTTTCAGATTCAACTGACAAAGCCATTAGCTGTCTGTAAGACTGTGCTGAGGGCTTCAATTCATAACACCGCTATCGTTGATGCGCAGCTGGCTGATAACCGATTTGAAAACATTACCGTCATTTCGGAAGCATCTCTGTATTTGCGCTTTAGAAAGTTTAGAATTTCCTTCAGAGAATTAGTTTTGGGCCAAAAGTTTGTTCGTCTGGTCCAAAAATGTTTCTATGAACTGTCATGAACAAAGTACCAGTGACGCTGCTGCGAAATGAAATGAAAGAGGAAGTGAAAGTTAAGGCAGCTGATTGGACGTAAAACAAAAAGAGAGAAGACAGAAAGCAACCTCTAAAGAATTGAATTGAAGGTAAAGCTAACTAACACGCAGGTTTCTTTTTAAATAAATACTCGCTGGAGAGACTGATGCAGACGGTCTGAAGGTTTAGAATTATAAACAATGTTGGCTCTGTTTTCAGTTTGAACTCTGCTTATTTGTACAGTTGACATTGTAGCTCGTTAGCCAGCTAGCTTGAGTGCTGGTGTCAAAATTGATAATAGGTATATTGTTTTTTTTGTTTTGTGTTCACATCTGTCTGAACAACACATGTGTGCTGTGTGTGTTTTCTGTGTGTCTCTGTACAGTAGGTACCCCTTTACATCTCCTGGGCTCGGCAACATGGCATCAACAGATAATGTGTACTTCATCTTAACAAAAAAGGACGAATGGATCGCTTTTCCAAAAGCTGGAAGTATTTTTTTCATGCCTGAAAATAAGTTCATTTCAGAAATGAAGAAATCTTCTCCTCCATTAAAGCTGCGAATGAGGTTAATGAAACACCACTCTGGAAGGGAGTATGACTTGGAGACCAACGACATGGAGCAGCTGTGTGTAGAGGAAGTTGAGCTGCTGCAGGCACTGCCTGATGATGCTGAGAGGCTGAGGTGTTTCAGAGAGCGACATGATCTGCAAGCAGCAATGCAACTTGTTATAGGTACTGAAGTGACTGTGGAGGAAGCTGGAAAGAAGTTCAGAGGCGTCATTCAATACACTGGACCAATAACAAGTGCATCTATTTCTTGTCCCATACCAGGATCCTTTTTTGGAATTGAACTACAGGTTTGATGGGGTTTTTTTCTTACTCCTTCTGGCATATCCACAAGACATACACATATTTTAGGTTTCATTTTGGTTTGAGATTTCTGCCTCCAAACAAAGCACAGTGGTAGTGTTTTGAACTGGGTTTGTTAAGATACACACAATACTAATTCCACAATTAAATGGCAAGAGCATTTTTTTGAAGTGATTTGAACATTTCTAAACATAAATAAAAAAGACTGAATCATTACCAGATCCATAAATTCAGACCCATTGCTCAGGACTGGATTAAAGTTCGTTTGAAAGCAGTGAGTCTTTTTGAGAATAATCTTACAAGCTTGGCACATCTTCCTTAACTCTCCCTTGTAATTTTTCTTTCAAGCTCAGCCCAGTTGTTCAGAAAGTATGGCTGCACAGTCATTTAAAAAAACATTATTTTCTAAGAACCTCGATTGGATCTTGAGAAGTTTTCTTGGCAATGTGCATCAAGATCCTGAGCACCTAATGGGTGTTAACTCAAACGTACTATGGGTCAAGGTAATGATTGTCATCTCATGGGCAATAACCTGAATTGTGATAGATCATGAGCTGGATGAGCTATTACATTATTGATGTCCCGGTTTAGCTTGGCTGGTCAAGCAGAGCTACACTACAATCTTTGTAGCATCTTTTTGGGCACTTAAATTGACACAGAGATTTTCAGATACAATCCTGTCTCACAGACAAATTTAAGTTGTGGAAACATATCAAGAACAACTGACAGAGCCAGTATGAACCATAAAAATGTCTGTATTGTAAAAAAAAAAGTCTCTAAAGATGATACTTCAACCATTTATTTTTTAATAAATCATCAAAATACCCTCAATTTTTGGGGGGAGTATTTTGACTTGCTTTGTCATTGTGGAGTGGTGTATGGAGACAACACAAGCAATCAAAGCAATCAAAAGTTAAAGTTAAAAAGCATGCATTTCTTTGTCTTGTAAAACAGTACACTAATTGAAATTGTATAAATGTAAAAACCTCACAAGCTGAAGCCTAGTGGAGCAATTCAACTCCACAACTGCACAGCACGATTGCAGTTTGCAAAGCAGAACAACTGGTGGAGAAATTTAACTGAGGTCTTGTGTGACATCAGTTTTAATGTGCTCTGCTTCTTTTTCTCCAGGGGCCAGACCGAGGAAAGGGCCACTGTGATGGGACCTATAGGAATGTAAGATATTTCACGTGTGACAAAAACTGTGGCATTTTTGCCCCATTCAATAGAGTCAGCTCCTTATTACCCTCTGTCCAAGAGCCATCCTTTCAGTCAGAAAGGCTAGAGTTGGGAGACAGAGTCACTTACTTCATCGATGATAAATGTCGCCATGGAATGGTGCTGGATTTACTGGAAATAGGTGGACGATGTTTTGTTCAGATCTCCACAGTAAGTAATATTCCATTTTTTAATTCCAAAATCATATCAAATGTAATTTTGTGCCATAAATCTACAAAGCTTATTCTACAAAATATGATTTTTATATGTTTTCTAAGAAATAATAACAAATAATAGGGAATAAATTATTACCTATTTAAATTGTAAGCAGACTCTTCGTTGTGAAACACACCCGAGCTTTACTGCATCATCATTTCTTCAAGTAAAATAAATCACTTAATTACATTTCTATTGACAATTTAGAGGAGCTAAAGCATTTACCTCTCTGTCCTTGCATCAGCAGCTGTGTGTCTGAACATAAACCAGCATGAGCTACATGTATACAGGGAGTGCAGAATTATTAGGCAAGTTGTATTTTTGAGGAATAATTTTATTATTGAACAACAACCATGTTCTCAATGAACCCAAAAAACACATTAATATCAAAGCTGAATGTTTTTGGAAGTAGTTTTTAGTTTGTTTTTAGTTTTAGCTATTTTAGGGGGATATCTGTGTGCGCAGGTGACTATTACTGTGCATAATTATTAGGCAACTTAACAAAAAACAAATATATACCCATTTCAATTATTTATTTTTACCAGTGAAACCAATATAACATCTCCACATTCACAAATATACATTTCTGACATTCAAAAACAAAACAAAAACAAATCAGCGACCAATATAGGCACCTTTCTTTGCAAGGACACTCAAAAGCCTGCCATCCATGGATTCTGTCAGTGTTTTGATCTGTTCACCATCAACATTGCGTGCAGCAGCAACCACAGCCTCCCAGACACTGTTCAGAGAGGTGTACTGTTTTCCCTCCTTGTAAATCTCACATTTGATGATGGACCACAGGTTCTCAATGGGGTTCAGATCAGGTGCACAAGGAGGCCATGTCATTAGTTTTTCTTCTTTTATACCCTTTCTTGCCAGCCACGCTGTGGAGTACTTGGACACGTGTGATGGAGCATTGTCCTGCATGAAAATCATGTTTTTCTTGAAGGATGCAGACTTCTTCCTGTACCACTGCTTGAAGAAGGTGTCTTCCAGAAACTGGCAGTAGGACTGGGAGTTGAGCTTGACTCCATCCTCAACCCGAAAAGGCCCCACAAGCTCATCTTTGATGATACCAGCCCAAACCAGTACTCCACCTCCACCTTGCTGGCGTCTGAGTCGGACTGGAGCTCTCTGCCCTTTACCAATCCAGCCACGGGCCCATCCATCTGGCCCATCAAGACTCACTCTCATTTCATCAGTCCATAAAACCTTAGAAAAATCAGTCTTGAGATATTTCTTGGCCCAGTCTTGACGTTTCAGCTTGTGTGTCTTGTTCAGTGGTGGTCGTCTTTCAGCCTTTCTTACCTTGGCCATGTCTCTGAGTATTGCACACCTTGTGCTTTTGGGCACTCCAGTGATGCTGCAGCTCTGAAATATGGCCAAACTGGTGGCAAGTGGCATCTTGGCAGCTGCACGCTTGACTTTTCTCAGTTCATGGGCAGTTATTTTGCGCCTTGGTTTTTCCACACGCTTCTTGCGACCCTGTTGACTATTTTGAATGAAACGCTTGATTGTTCGATGATCACGCTTCAGAAGCTTTGCAATTTTAAGACTGCTGCATCCCTCTGCAAGATATCTCACTATTTTTGACTTTTCTGAGCCTGTCAAGTCCTTCTTTTGACCCATTTGGCCAAAGGAAAGGAAGTTGCCTAATAATTATGCACACCTGATATAGGGTGTTGATGTCATTAGACCGCACCCCTTCTCATTACAGAGATGCACATCACCTAATATGCTTAATTGGTTGTAGGCTTTTGAGCCTATACAGCTTGGAGTAAGACAACATGCATGAAGAGGATGATGTGGACAAAATACTCATTTGCCTAATAATTCTGCACTCCCTGTATGACTTTACTGCTTCAGCTGTGCCATACAGTATGATGTACTACTGGATTGGTGGATTTTGTTTTGTTTACAGATCCCACTGTAAACTGGGTCTAACTGGCTGAAACCCAGCTTCACATTCTGTGCAGGTCACAAGACTGACAGCTGCTCTGTGTGTGAAAATTACTTTTATAAAAGAATGCCTTATTTTTTATAATGATTAATAATAAAAAATCAAATTTAGGATATTCATTCTACAAAACACATCCATGTGGCAGAACACAGATACAAAGACCACAGTCTTAAGTCAGACTGACTAGTGTTTATTAAATGCTAATGCTAACATTTTCATAGCTTTGTAATAGCTTCATAATAGCTTAATGTTTGATAGGAGATGGGGATTCAGAACTCACTGGAGTAAGTAATCTAAATCATGCCACCAAGAAAACACAGGTCCCGGAATGGTCCTGTAAAAGTCTGGATCTGAATCCAATTGAAAATAGCAGTGCACTCAGTAGCGGTTTTTGATAGGGGCGACATGGGCGGTTGCCCAGGGTGGCATCGTGGTGGGGGCGGCATCACGGGCATCTCCCCCCAAAAAAGTTGCTCGTACTCGTGCTGCCCCGACATCAGCCAGTACATTTTGGAGATGGCATAGGCACCGATCGGTTTTCTGCCACCCATTTGCTGGGAGTAAGGGCGCCCTCCGTTTGCGAGGTGCGCCTGCTGCTTGCGGCACAGGGAGGAGAGGGCGGGGCGGCGGGGATTCTCTGGCTGGCTGGAGCAGCATCTAATAACCAACTCGCAAAATAAAACAAAATAAAAAGAAACCAACAAACATGAACCCCAGACTGCTCGCTGCTGAAGTCAAAGTAAACTTTTTTGTCATCTCCGCTACATACAGTCCAGTATATAGAGAGACGAGACGATGAGGCTTCAGTTACAGCAGTGCCAGTAAACAAACAATAAATATAAGAAGAGTAAGAAAATAAATATACACTTTAGGACCAGGGGTAAAGGGATCAATAACAATTTAAAATTTATAATTTACAGTTTGATGATTTAAAGTCTCACACACAACCTGTCGACAGGGGAGGGAGACATGCTGCTTCCAAATAGAGCAGATTTCATTCATAATGTTGTAAATCCAAGCCCATTATGTATTCCTGATATGAATCCTGGGTTGTGCGAAATCCCAGAAATACACCCTAGACAAAGTGAATCTGTGAACTAAGGTGTAGGTCTGTTAGGTAATGTTGTGGTGATCCTCGGGTTGGGGGATTTGTGTTCATAATGGAGTGCAAAATTAAAACCAGTGGAAGATGGACAAGAAAAGTTCAAAACCATCATGTGCTCAGTTTAGAAAAAAGAGAAAAGAATAGGAGGAGAAACGAGCGAAAGATCCAGGTAAGCAGATGTGTCATTGGATAATGGCAGGTCATCCTGAAACAATCAGAATCATATTAAGAATACTTTATTAATCCCTGTGGAAATTATGTGGGTTACATTTGGTCCAAGAAGAATTTCTAAAAATAGTAACAGCAACAGACTAAACTCCAAATAATACATTATGTTACAGATTTTGCACATTTAGGGAATAGCACTAATATATACAGATCACTCAATTATAAATATCAAGAATTAACAGAGGTGATTATAAATAAATATCAAGAAAATTGACAAGAATGTTCCAGAGTAGAAAAGAGCGTGTGTAAAAAGGGTGTAACTATTGCTGTCATGGTGCTGGGTTATTGACCCAGCGTTTTGTGTTTGGCATTATGTTTATTATTATTAGCTGATTTGATGTTTAATTTCTTCATGATTATCTTTATTAGTATGTAGGTTTCATTCTTAGGGTTTCCAGTTCTAGGTTCATTTCCTGTGTCGTTCCCCTGGTGCTTTGTTCGTGTTCCTGAGTTTGTGAATCTCCTGTTTTACTTTGAAGGTCTGTGTCTGTTATCACTGTGTTAGCTTGTGTCTTCCTGTCGTCTTGTAAATTAGGATCAGCTGTGCTTCCTCCTGTGTGTCATTACCAGTGTGTAATGACACACAGGAGAACACACCCTCCCCCGGTGTTCGCCCAGGGCACCAAACAGGCTAGGACCGCCACTGAGTGCACTGATAATTATCCTGTCCGATGATATTCTATCATTTATGTGCTCCTGCTTATCTTTGAGTTTACAGTTACAACCAAACTTTCTTAAGAATCTGTAATAAAATTTGAGGCTTTCTTCAGCAGAAGTAGTGGAGTATAGGAGAGTAATATTTCCTTTGTTTGTTGGTGTTTTCAGGACAAAGATGAATCTGGGAAGACAGGGGGTGAAGTTAGAGTTCCATTAGAAGCGGTTGTCAAAGGAGAGCTGCCTGCAGGTTTGAGGTCTTTTTACACGAAGAAGAGTAGCCTTTTTTTTTTGTTTGTTTGTTTGTTTTTTACATTTGCATCATGCCTCAGCCAAACACATTTTTCATTGCAGAGGGAGAGAGCATGGATGTCGACACACCCCCAGAGGCTGATACAGATTATCTCTATATGGGTCTGAGTTTGAACTCTATGGTAGAAGTGACTCTGGGTGAAGGCAACACATATGGAATTATTCGCTGGATAGGCAAGCTGCCTGATCGAAGCGAAACTATGGTTGGCTTGGAACTGGTAAGTCTTTACTCATCATCATTTAAAATTGTTTTGCGTATTTATGTTTTAGTTTGCGTCTAATGTTGGGTTAAATTTCAGACATTGCTATAATCAGTCTGTATTCTGATCTGCAGGACGACAACAAAGGAGTGAGTGATGGTACTTTTAAAGGTCAGCGTTATTTCAATTGTCCTATGAAGAGAGCCCTGTTTGTGAAGCTGAGCTCATGCCGGCCTGACTCACGCTTTCAGAGCACATCATCCAATCACAATGAGAAAATGCAGCCTGAGGACACTGGTTAGTACAGGATGGACAAACCTACACTCTATGGAAAAATGTATTAGGCCACACCTCTTAATCTTTGAATTCAAGAGGCCACAGGTATATAAAACTTGAGCACCGAGCCACGCAGTCTGCTTTTCCAAACATTTGTGAAATAATTTGTTGGTCTAAAGCACTCACTGAACTTGAGTGTAGCACTGTAATAGGATGCCACCACTCCAGCAAGTTTGTGAACTTCTTCCTCTCTTAGATGTTCCATGATCAACTACAGGTGTTATTGTTGCAAAGTGCATGTGTTTAGGAACCACAGCAATGAAGTGGCTCTGTTGTTTCAAAGTTCTTCTGGCATTAACATCAGCACAAAAACTGTGCCAGGAGCTCCACAGCTGAGCTCCTGTAGATGTAATTAGTACCCCGGTGCTTTCTTCAATGTAGTTTACATCCGACTGGCCGTGAGTGACCCCTTGTTCACAAGGGATTATTTTATACTGAAAACTGAAAAAACAAACAAACCCCAAAACAAAACGAATTATATTTTGGTCGAGTTTGTACTTTTCTGGCAGGGAGAATTAGTTTGCAAAAATTAAGCTTTGTTTCCTTTTTCTTACTTGAAACATGCATTTCTATTTTGTCTTTCTCTATACTTGTCTTTTTTTTTATAAAGTATCAGTAACATTTACTATTTGTATTTTTGAAGCATTTTTAGCAGCATCATCAAATGCTGTCCTCCAGTTGCAAGTTTGTCCAACAGCTGAGCGTAGCACACACTTTACAACAACCATTTGGACATCTATTATATCTGTTATCTGTTTATATACATAACCGCATATTTGGTGTTTATGTTTTTTTTTTTTTAGATCAAACAGACCACAGTACAGCTGAGTTGCAGACTGTTCCGCCTATGAGCACAGAGCAGGTTGAGCAGCTTCTGACTGGACGAATGAAGGGGATTCAAGGACACTGTAACTCTTGCTACATGGATGCTGCCCTCTTCAGGTCAGGATAATAAATTATTATCCTGTGGTTTAACAGTTTTAAATAATGCACAGCTTCCCCAACAAACGATTTTACTTGTAATGGCTATTAGCTAACTAGCTAGCTAGCATTGACATCATCATCAGTGCAGATGCCTTGTCCTCCTTCTACTGGTTAGAAATTGTCTGATGGTGCCTCCATTTCTACTATATTCTATACTATACTGTTCTTACAATACTGACACTTTATTCACTTTTAGTCATTTACAGTTATTTATTCACCTTCAGTCACTTTAATTTTAAAACTGTGTAATTTTAAAACTGTATATACTGTATATTCTGTGTATTTATTATTTCACTCTTATTGCCTGTTCTTATTGTCCTTATCTTCAACCTATGCTGCTCGGTTGTTTGTTAATTGCCCCTTGGGGATAAATAAAGTCTTCTGATTCTGATTCTGATATTGTTGGTATACCAGCTACTGCAATTGAATAGTGTACTGTACATTCAACGTGTGGGTAACAGTTGTGCATTTAACATAGCAAATCTAAGTATGAAAGCAGTTTCTTTAACTACATTTTCAAAGCATACTGAAAGGATTCTAGTCTGACTTTTTATTATATTTTTAAAAATCCATTATGTTAGGGAATGTGCACTTCTTTATGTTAACTTAGTTTCTTTCATTGCTTTCAGTTTGTTTTCCTGCTCTTCCGTGTTGGACTCCATGTTGTTCAAATCAACACCACCTCAAGATGCCCCAATTCAGAGAACACTGCTCAATGACATAGTCAACCCCCTTCGCAGGTCTGTGTTTTGATCAAATCATCACATGGATTGCATTTTATTTTTGCTGTTATTAAAGTTCTGTGTGTGCCATTTGCAGTAACGGCTTTGTGGAAGGAAAACACATCATGAAGCTCCGACAGCAGCTGCAGAAACACGGCTACAGCCAATCATTCACCACAGATGAGAAGGGTCTGTTTATTTGGGAAAGCTTTTCTGGAAGGCATTTGTTTTGTCTTAAGTGGTTGAGTTTGAAGTATTCATGTTACTTTTGTCTTTCAGATCCAGAGGAGTTCCTCAGTGTCATCATGCACCACATTCTTGCCCTGGACCCTCTGCTAAAACTGTACACTTACCATAGCTAAATTACTGGCTCCTGCTGTACTGTATAGTATGCATTTTGAGACTCATACCTGGAATGCACACTCTTCTTGTGTCTTCTCCCATTTTAGATCAGCTGCGGGTAAAGTGCAGGAGAGTTACTGCTATCAGATTTTCCTGGACCAGAACCACAGACTAGTTCTGCCGACAGTGCAGCAGCTACTAGAACATTCCTTCCACAGTGCAGGTCTTAAGCTGGCAGAGGTGAGAGCACTTCATTGTTAGGCATACACTTGAAATTAAAGTTCCACTTTCACTCTTTTTTCACTTAACAATTAAAAATATAACAATATTTATCAAAATAGAGGGACAACCCTGTATATAAATATTTCAGTTACAGAAAAAGTGGAAACTGTTTTTTTGTTTTGTTTTGGATTAATGTTTTTTCACACATTAATCCAAAAATGATTTAGCTGTTTTCTCACAGACATGTAATAGACAGACTGGTAATGGTTGGTTCTCCAGTAGATGGCTCTGTGGGAAAGCTTTCTGAGCAGACCACCTGGAATCTGATCACTTGAGTGTATTCAGTCTGTGTGGTCTTTCATCTTATTTCATCGTGCCATCACTCCAGGTGCCGTCCTGCCTCATCCTCCAGATGCCTCGCTTTGGGAAGAAATTCAAGATGTTTGACAAAATCATTCCCTCTCTGGAGCTGGATGTCACTGACCTCCTCTCTGAAGGTCTGATTAGGCATACAAACCCACAGGGACTGGAGTAATTTAACACAGTGAATACAACACACGGTGTATTTTTCAGGTCCCCAGCAGTGCATGGTGTGTGGAACCCTGGCACAGATTGAGTGCATCGACTGTTTTAAAGATCCACTTTTCAGCCCGACAGGATTCAAAGTCTTCTGCAGGAACTGTTCAGAACAGGTTTGTCCCATTGTTTCAACACCTGAGTCATTTTGTTTGTCTTTGGCTTAATTTGTCACTGTAGAGGGAATGTATTGACGTCATTTCTCCATGTGAAACATCCCACCTCACCACAGTTTCATCTGATTTAGCTGCTATTAGGAGGTAGGACTCAGATATAGAGAGGAAACAAATAAAATCACAATCAAGGCTGATCTGTACTGCAAACAAGTGGTCTGTCAGTGTTGAATATGCACTAGAATTGAGAATTTTGACTTAATATAGGTCATCAAATTTTAGACCAAAATCGCAGTTGGTTTGAGAGATATTTGTTAGCTACATGTTTTGATTTTTTTTTATTATTACTGTATAATTATTGTGTATATTATTGTGTATTTATCTGGCTTTGCAACACATGGCGTTGTTTCGCTTGTCTGTGTATAAAGATCTATGGTTGGCTGCTTTCTGAATCAGTTTGTGCACTGGATTGGACAGCAGCTAATTAACTCTGCTCTTGGTGCATTACATCACCTGCTCACCATCTGCTGTTTAACTGTTGGTTCTAGTAAGTACTGCTGAAACACTATATCCGTTCAGTGGCATACTATCAAGCCTCTAAATGAAACACTGTGCATATTTGAATATTTTATGAAATATTTAAATTCATTTTTGTCAGACATCAACTAGTGTAGGCTAGTGTGTGTTAAGTCTCCTCTCTTCTTATACATACAGATAGCAGATGAAGGACGTGCACAGGTCATCCACTCAAGTGATGATGTACTGACTAGAGCTGTGCCTTGTCATGTTGTTGAATATATACATTTTTACATGATATTAAAATGTCACATCACAATAACTGTGACTTTTTACAGTTATCTGTGCGTCATGGTCTTGTTGTCATGAGCAAGACCATGACAACAACGACTGAAGCCCAAACATATCTAACAGTGAGAGCTGAGTGTGAGGCTCTGATGATGATTTAGTAAAAAGTCAAAATCTCCAATAAAGCACAATGCTTTGCAAAATGTGCAAGAAAGCTCTTCTGGAGCACCTGCTAGCACTCCATTCAGGAAGAGCAAACTGGATGGTGGTAAAGGAGGGCCGTAAGCAGCTGATTAAGAAAAAATATTTTTCAATTTCAATTTAATTATTGAATTTGTTTGTTGTATTTCCAATTAGATCTGTAACATCAAGTGGATGATATTTGGTAAATGAGTTTTTGTGACTTCTGCAACATCGGTGTCATTTTTTTTGCCAGAAAAACCTAAATACATCTAACAATACACTTTTAAGCAATAAATTGCAAACATGCCGTTTGAATCAAATTTGATACAAATCTCATAAATAAAAAACGATATATACATATATATTTTATTTGTTAGATGTTTCAATAAACGCACCATTTTCAAAAATTTAGAATTTTTCGGCATATATTTGAAGGTTCAGGCTTTACAGTCTTTCTGGGTTCATGTTTTATCCATTTTCGCCGTCTTCTTCTTCCCAAATGTTCTTATTTGTCTCTGCCAATAAACCAACATGTATTTTTATTGAGACCAATTTAGCCCTCATGCTACATTTTTGCTGGGCTGATGTGCTTTGGGACCTGTAATGCGTGTTTTTTCTCCAGTTGTTGTTAGTGATCTCTCCAGTGTTTCTCTATTCTGTCTTCTCTTTCCCCTGATCCTCCAGCCTAGGAAAATGTCCCACTGGGTATTTTATTGGAATTGAAAGACTCTGGGGCTTTTTAAAAAACTTTTAATGGTGCCCCAGTGCTTGTTTGCTTTTGGGAACTAAAGGAGCATTTGGATGCAGAGATAGCTAACAATGTCATACTTTAGCTAGGCTAAAGCTGTTTGGGGAGATGTATTTTGTGTTTTGTCCTGTTTGGTGTTGGCGGTCTCTCTGTGCTCTTCTTTTCTCTCTTCTCGTTCCTTCCATCATTCACCCTGGTTCTGGTGGAGGTCTCTTCCTTTCATGTGCCACCAAGCCACCAAATGCTTGCTCATCGGTGATTGATTGTAGGGATTGTGTCTATACTATTATAGGATCTTTATGTACAACATTATAGAGCTGTCTCAAATATCTCCTTTGGTTTAGGGATCATTTATAGACAATGAACTAAACTGACTAATGTGAAATTTAACAGTGGCTACATAGGTATAAAATAGTAACTGTTTACAGGTCTAATAGTGTGTATGTGTTTTCAGGTGCACTCCCATCCTCAGCGTCTCAGCCATAAACCAGAATCTCTGGAAATCCCCAAGGGTTATGTTGAACGTAAAAACCCTCACACTATGATCAGAGACAAAATGGAGCTGTTCGCTGTGCTCTGCATCGAAACAAGCCACTATGTCTCCTTCGTCAAATATGGACCAAACACTGAGGACTGGATCTTCTTTGACAGCATGGCAGACAGACAAGGTAAGCAGGATGTTTAATATGTATACACAAGTTAGCTCTGAGTGCATTTTGACTCACTTGTGTGTATTGCGTTCAGGAGAGACAGATGGCTTCAACATCCCAGAGGTGCATCCCTGCCCCGAGGTTGGTGAATACCTGAAAATGTCCCCCTCCGAGCTGGCCCATCAGGCGCCTCGAGATATGAAAGGTGTAGCAAAGCGTCTCTTCTGTGATGCCTACATGTGCCTGTACCAAAGCACCACTATGTGCCTCTATCGCTGATGGAACGTGAGCACACTGGACGTTTTGCTATTTGTGTAATTTCTTTTTGCTGCATTGTTTTTTGTTTTTTGTTTTGTTAACATGCAAATATTTTAAATGTGTGTGGTGCTTGGGTGCTGGAAAAAAATGATAGCAACAACAATTTTCTAATTTGGCATGAAGAAGAGGATAAACTGACATTGCTTTCTAAGTAATTTGCACGATAATCTGAAGAAAATAATTACTGGCTTGCAGCATATGTTGGACATAAATTACATATTGCACTGTAAAAATAGTTTTGCAGTTTACTGCTGATGTTTGTAATTACCCTGTAATTTTATTTACAGCTTGTATAGTGAAAGTAAATGAGTTTTGCTGATGAAAAACCCTTCAAAGTAGACAGTAGTGATGATTCAGTATGGTTCATTAAGAATCCCATCTAACCAGCTCTCTATTTTAAAAGCTTATGTTATATGCTGCTGTTATTTTGGTATCAGATTTGGATGTTGGCTGGATTTCTTTATATATTTAGATACATTTTTTTTTATCTTCTGGTATTTAAATTTCACACCTAAAAATGAAACGATGATTTTATTCTTGACAAAAAATGTTTCTGTTAGCAACCTAAGAGACGAAAAGATGTTTCGAATAATATCACAGTGGAAAACTGTACTTGACTAGCTGCTTGGGAGTCCTGGTTGAACTTGTGACCTTTTTCTATTTTTTACTACTACTACTTCTGATATTCAGTAAAATAGATGTCATAAAAAAATAAATGCAATCAATAAAACCTGTCATCATCTGTCTTTACTAAAAGAGTAGGACATACAGTGTGCGGATACACGTACAGCTTCACAACTATATGCAACCTCCACCAACCATCATCCATGATGCATCAACCATTTTACCCAAGTGACCGGTGATTTCCAGCCATTTGCTGACCAGTGTCTAGGCCTGTTCAACTGACACCTTATTCAGGAATTTTAACATGTGAGTCTGTGAGGATTGACTTCCTTTTGGAACCAGCCTCAACTATCCATTAGAGGAGATTCACTTTTTGGTACTTTTACACTGGCTTCATTTTAAGCTTCAGTTGTTGCCACTTCATGTATTTTCTCTTGTCATGTTTTGGTTTACAAGAGTGCAGGGAAGTGTGTTCTTCCTTGATGGAAGAACAAACTGCTATGCTCAAGTTAAAAACATTTCCACCTCTGTTTCTTTCTCCCAAAGGTAAGCTTGCATGCATAAATCTTGACAAGTTTTTTTTTTCTTTTTTCCCACCTTGAGTCTGAACATAGTCTCATAGGATGTACAATATTTTTTTAATATCACACAGCATGTTCAAAAGGCTAACTTGTGTTGTCTCTTTAAATTATTCCTTTCAAATTATTCTTTTCACACAGTAAATAGCCATACTGTTATTCACGTTTCCTTCACTTTCAGTGCTCTCATTAACCATGCTTTTCTTTCTGACTTCAGTGCTGTTAGTGTTTCTTTTAGTAAAAAAAAAAATAGTGGAACGCAGAACAAGCAGGGAAGTAACACCTCCGAGTCTTACAGTTAGATCCTAGCTGGAATCTAAAATGTCTGTTTTAAATACGTGGACAACAAAATACTGCTATTGTTGACCTTGAAGTGTACTTGGTAGTCCAACAACCGCCGCTTCATCAGTCAGTCCGACTCTGTGCGTACTACTACTTGCTGTGATGTGAATACACGCAAGTTTTTCTTCCATTAAAGTGCAAGCGTCTCCTCAGCTCTGACTCCTTCTGTCTCATCTTTCTTTCAGTCGATGCCTAACTGGATATTTGTCTTCATTCCGGATGCTTTTGATCCTGCTGCCTACCGTGCTTCCCCTTCATCTTGCTGTGATCAGCTCTCTGAATGACCTCTACATTAGTTAGGAGTGCTGCGTTGAGCTGTGCTTTGTGATGAGTCGGATTCTTTGGTATACTCGAGGGCACGGATGGCTGCAGCAGTTAGGGCAGCCTTGAGTCCTAATACATGGCCCTGCAACTCAACAACACAGGCTCCTTATAGTCCAACATGCTCAGCATATTCAAGCATATTTGCTATTATGCAAAAAAGTATAGATTCTGCAAGTGTGTGTTTACATAAAGGAGACAGTTGTGCTTGTCTGAGCAGCATAGTTGAACTGTTCCTAGGCTTTTTGAAAGAAGATATTAACTGCATAATAAAACACACAGAACTTAAAGCAGCAGACCTTTTTCCTATCAAAGCCAGCATAACATTTCTAGTCAGGCTATGCTGGAGAAAAACAATGATCAGACAATCTGGAGTTATGCACTAGCCAGGGATGGTAATTGATAGGGGTTTAATGATACTAATGCCATTATCGAATATGCTTATTGATTCAGTTCTTTTTTTTTTTTTTTTGTCAATTGCCATATGGTTTCTTGACCAAGTTTTATTTGAGAAAACAAGTAAACACAGCTACTGGTAGACAGAGCAGTCGTCCGAGACTGCAAGACTAGTCTAACCAAGCTGTGCACTGCCTGGATTGATTACAAGAAGGCCTATGACTCTATGCCCCATACCTGGATCCTGGAATGCCTAGAATTGTACAAGGACCCAACATCAACAGGACCCTAAGAGCCTTCATCAGGAACTCAATGGGGATGTGGCGTACAACACTAGAGGCCAACTTCAAGCCCATAGCACAAGTCAGCATCAAGTGTAGGATCTACCAAGGAGCTTTCTCACTGATGTTCTGCATAGACCTGAAGCCCCTCAGTGAGATCATTGACAAGGCTGGCTATGGATACCTACTGCAGAAAAGAGTAATTGTCCTGAGGTCACAATGGGACACACTCCCCTATAGGGTTGTCGAGAATGACCAAGCTAAGATCCTGTGGGACTTCCAGATACAGGCAGACAAAATGGTGATGCTAATGAACCAGACATAGTAGTGGTGGACAAGAAGAGGAAAATTGCTGTAATGATACCGAATGACAGCAACATCAAGAAAAAAGAACACGAGAAGCTAGAGAAAACCAAGGGCTCAGAGAAGAGCTCGAGAAGTTGTGGAGGGTGAAGATAAGTGTTCCAAGTTGTAATTGGAGCCATCGGCGTAACGTTGTGCTGAACATTGGGGGGGGGGGTCAAGATCACTGTCTAAATAAATACATAAATCTGGGTAACTCTGGGTCTGATATTTGGGGGGTTGGGGGTTGGGGGGGGTTGGGGGTTGGGGGGGGTCATAACTCCCCAAACCTCCCTGAAAATTACGCCCCTGATTGGAGCGCTTGGTATAGTGACCCTCAAGGTAGGCGAGTGGCTCCAGCAGATCTTATAGGTGGTGTGAATTATTAAGGGGGAGGGGGTCCCACATACTAGGTTTAAAACACGTGGGGATCGGGCTTTCCAGGCACTGGCACCAAGGCTGTGGAACTCCCTGCCATTGTCTTTACGCTGTCTAGACTCCATTGGCTCCTTTAAAAAGCAGCTGAAGACATTTTTATACAAATGAGCTTTTAATTAATTTGTTCACTGTTTTATATCATTTTATTTGTTACTCTGATTTTATTGTGAAGCACCTTGTGATTTTTATCTGTGAAATGTGCTGTATAAATAAATTTTACTTACTTACTTACTTACTAAAAACCACAGCCCAGCAAAAGGAACATAAAGGCTCCTCTCAGTTTTGCCAGAAATTATCTTGCTGATCCCCAGGATGTTTGGGAAAATACTCTGTGGAGTGATGAGGCAAAAGTTGGACTTTTTGGAAAGTGTGTGTCCAAGAACAACATTAAAATGTATTCCACTACAGATTACAGAATAATGCCCCAAAATGTAGTTTGTAACGTATTCCAAAACATTACTCAATGAGAGTAACGTAGTCTGAATACTTTGGATTACTTAATATATTGTCACGCTCTACAACTACATGAATGTACTATTGCTGTGTGATTTATTACTATTACTAAAGGCTACTCGCCATACCAATACCAACTAGATTTTTAAATCTTAATATAAAATGAGTAACAGTAGGGTGGACATTAGGTAAGGCTGCACTTTTAGCAGCGATCTCGTATAGAAAACTATTCCGTGCGTATATAAAACAGGTCAGCGACCAAACTGTAGTAAAGGGACCTCTGGCTAATATGCCGGGTTCTGTGTCGGGCTCGTAGCTGAAAACTACCTTTACTTTGTTGTCTGTGTCAACTTTGCTAGCGAGAGACAGAGAGAGGCGTTGAAAGGCTGTTCCAACGGAACTTATTGTTTCGGAGGAAAACAAGAACACAGTGTACAGTCGAGTCTTAATAGCTTATTTACAACAGGGCTCGTCAGGCACTCTATTTGGCTGTAGTGGTTATTATTATATTTACATGCTTCCATCTCCCGTTTCTGGTTAGTGACAACTCGTACTTCTCGACTCTCCTTTTTCTCCCTCCCTCGCGCTCACAGACACATAACGGGTATGACAGTCCATTCTCCCTGCAGCACGGAATACACCATGAGGCTACATTCTTTAGGGCTATGCCTGTAACACTCTGCCTATTGCCTTCATCCATCGATCCATCGATCCATCCATTTTTTCCCACTTGTCCGGGGCCGGGTCGCGGGGGCAGCAGCCCAAGCAGAGAAGCCCAGACCTCCCTCTACCCAGCCACCTCCTCCAGCTTGTCCGGGGGAACACCAAGGCCCAAGCCAGCCAAGAGATATAATCTCTCCAGCATGTCCTGGGTCTGCCCCGGGGCCTCCTCCCGGTGGGCCATGCCCGGAAAACCTCACCCAGGAGGCACCCAGGAGGCATCCTTGTTAGATGCTCAAACCACCTCAGCTGGCTCCTTCAATGTGGAGGAGCAGCAGCTCTACTCTGAGCCCCTCCCGAATGACCGAACTTCTCACCCTATCTCTAAGGGAGAGGCCAGCCACCCTTCGGAGGAAGCCCATTTCCGCCGCTTGTATTCGCGATCTCGTTCTTTCGGTCACTACCCACAGCTCATGACCATAGGTGAGGGTAGGGACGTAGATCGACCGGTAAATTGAGAGCTTCACTTTTACACTCGGCTCTCTCTTCACCACAACAGACTAGTTGCGTTCATATTAAATAATTTTTTGAATAATAACTTTTACAAATATTTCTTCACGTCATTATGCAGCCGCAACTAGGGGTGACATGGGGTGCGAGATTGAGACACAGGCATGAGAGCCTCTTAATGCGTGCTTTGTTTGGGTTTCCACCCGTGGAATTACAAAAAATAGAGAGGGCATAGCCTAACATATGAAACAGGAAAAGACCACCATGTAATACATTTATTTCAACCAGGGGCGATTCTAGGATCAGAGCTTTGGGGGTGCTGAGCACCCAGAGAGCTGCCCAGCCAGGCAAGATAAACTTTACACGTCACGATGAGACTTCTTCCCTGTCTCTGTCAGTCCCTGCATCCTTAAATGTCTCCAGTTGTCCCGAGTTCTCTCTGACTGTCTCCTTGGTGCATTTAAACCCCTGTTCCTCCCTGTCCTCATCGTCTGTTGTCTTCATCTCCGTTATCAGTCATCATAATTTACCATCTCTGTGCAAGTCTGCAAATTTCTTTCTTAAATCATAAGATTCTTAAATTCATCAAGTCTCTCTGTGCCTGGGTCCTCGTCTCAAAACATGACATCACTGTTTTGTACATTTTAACACAATTTAATCCCACATTTGAGAAAGAAAGGCAAAACACTTTTTTTGAAAAGTCTGTAACAAAACCATCAAATCTGATCAAGGTTATTTAAATGCTGCAAAAGAAGAATGGATTGGGATAAAAAAAAATACATATCCTAACCTTAATTACTGGGGGAGAATAATGAATGATGCTCATAGTGAGTAAGAAGTAAACTGAGTGCATTTGGACAGAGATTCACTTTTAATGTGTATGTATAATATAATACAGATACATAAAAAACACTCCCAAAACAGAATAAATTATTACAAATAAAAATCTTTACTGCAGATACTAATTTTACTAATTTAATAATACTAATTTTGTGTTGTAAGATTTATGAGTTTCATGCTTTCATAGTGGTACTTGGGAGAGCTTGACATTTTTCTCAGGTGGTGCACACTGTAAAAAGTTTGAGAAACACTGATAAGTGTATGTGTGCTTTTGGAAAACATTTAAAGCTGCTGTACAGAATCTTTGAAACAAGCTTAAAACACTTTTAGAATATAAACAGAGCATCTGCTTCTCTTTACAGCTCCTCACTCCACCAGGGCTGTTTGGCACTTTCTGATACTGTACTGCGACAGTCATACAGACAACTGGACAGTCCAAAAGTTGGCCCACCTATTACTGGCTGAGGTTTTAGTAGAGTTGTGGCTGAACCACATAAAAATATATCATTAATTTTAATCTCCCCAATCAATGATAATGTTGGAATGTTGTTAAAGAGGGTCAAAAATGTTTCAACCCAGTTTGTTTTGCAGCTTCTGTATAGCAGCTTTAATATAGGGAGGACACAACTTCCTGACTGTGTGAGTAAAATCAGGTTTTTTCTCTTTGTCAGTTTAATAGTTTCTGTTTTGCCTGTCACTGTTCCCTGTCTGTTTTCTTACCTGCTTCTTCCTGACCTTGTACTTTCTCCTGACGTTCCCTCTTTTCTCTCTCCCTCTTTGGACTGACAATCATACACAAATAGATTGGATTCAATTAGATGAAAAATTACATTAATATGAAAAAATACTATTAAGATCACTAACAAAAAGTCCTCTCTCAGTGTACTTTCAACCAAAAGGCAAATAACCAAACCACATGAACATCTAATAAAAGATATAAATATTGAAACACTGATCCAACATTATCCTTTATTGATGGATCATTTGTTTTTACACTTTTACCTGAATGTTGCTCCTTTTTTTGAAAAAACTTCCTTATATCCCTTATGAACCTGGCTGTCTCTCTGTACACAAACACATACACACACACACACACACACACACACAACCGTAGTTTTAAGGTTAATGGGCATCCAGTCAGTTAGCTAGTTAGTATCCATTTCAAACAGGACAGTGGTAACAACAGTAGGCTACGGACAATTTTTAGTTTTAGATTTTAAATATGCTATATAAATTTCAATGGGAGCAACAGGACGGTCAAATGTCGCTGATTTTACTACAGAGTAGGACGGATTGTAGGGCAGCAAACATTGTCGGAAAACATGTTTTCAACACTGCAGGTTACCTGGTGTAATGTTTTTCAGCTAAAAAGAAACATGGCCTGACTGCTACCTAACTATATAAAGAGTAACTGAAGGTTAAATGCAGCTAATATGTCCTGTTTTAAGCCAGGCACTTACACCTCCCCTCCGCTGCGTCTGCTGCCGCTCTGGCAGCAACAGAGCTAGAGCCAGAGTAAGGGAGAGCCGAGCTGGAACAAACCATTTTGGGAGGGGGGGTGTTATCTATACTTTTGTTGTTAAAATGTTATGTTTCAACCAAGTACTGTATGGTTTTTATATTTTTAGCAGTGTGTCACACAGACAGCAAATATTGTCCAAAAAAAGTAAGAAATCTTTGGGGGTGCTTTGATTCATTTTGGGGGTGCTGAAGCACCCCCAAAAATGGGCTAAAATCGCCCCTGATTTCAACAAAGTAACTGTATTCTGAATATCACCTTTTTAAGCGATAACTGTAATGGAATGCAGTTACTCATATTTTTTATTTTAAATGCGAAACGCCGGTACATGTATTCCATTACTCCCAACACTGGTTATTAGGTTTAGGGCTCAATCAATTTTTCACACGGAGTCATGTGGGTTTGGATATTCTTTTCCCCTCTTAATAATAAACACTTTGATTTCGAAGTTGCATTTTGTGTTTATTTGTGCTATCTTTGTGTAATATTTACATTTGTTTGATGATCAAGTTTCAGATCATCAAACAAAGTGTAAGTGTGACAAACATACAAGAATTAGAAAATCAGGAACGGGGCAAACACTTTTTTCACACCACTGGACAAACAAGGACTGCTGAATTTGATGTGTTCTTTTTGTTTTATTTTAATAAATGGTTTAACTTTATTAGCTGGATGACATTCACTTCTTTGCTGATACCTAGAAAAGACAGGGCCAGCTCTTTGCTCACTCTACATTCAGTGGTGGTTAAATGAGATTCTTCTTCAGTGGCTGCCATGCAAACATGAGTAGACAAACACCGTCCACCATTACTAATATAGCACTACAGTCTGTAAAACATGGTGTTTACTGGTTATCCTTTTCCGATCTGAACACATTCATCTTCTCTGTGTTCAGTCAGGAAGCTTCCAACAGGAAGAACACCAAATATCCTTCTTAATTGACTGGAAATCGCTGTGATGTCTTTCTCCTGAGCCTCTTGACAGCAGGATATGACGAATCAGCGAGAGTCACATCATGAAGAACTTACTGTGTCATTTCAACTTCATTCTGTCTTAATGTATTTTATTCATCTATTGTGGCTGATTCTTTTTTTTAATTGAACTGTAAATATTTTTTTGTTATTTTATACATCAGAGCTTTTCAAATTCTGATTATGCCAGTTTTTTGGCCACTTTTCTTTAAATAAATCACTTACTTAACACATGCATTAAAGGCTTTTATATACATCTGCATTCGGCTGCGAGTCCCACTTTTAATACAAAAAGTTCCTCTTCACCCATGAGAAAAAGGCTTTTATTGCTCCCTGTCTCCATGGTACGTCAGTTATGGCTTTCATACCCATATGCTCTTCCAATTACTTATCAGTATTAACATTCATAAATGTGTCATTAAAACACACATGCTGGCCTAATACAGTGTTCTTTATGGGTTGGGAAGGTTTTGGCTATCATCCCAGCCTGACATTCATTCACACCAGTGGATGTGATGATCTTTAGATATTTTTTTAAATTTGTATGTCAGCTCCTCTGGGACTCTGATCTGCATTCATCATGATGAGCATATAAACACTATTGGCTGGCCAATGTTACATCTGCATAATTTAATGATGGAAAGGTTAGCTCTAACTCTCTAATATGCAGCTTCAAATTTTCTTTCCCCTGAGTGGTTTATATGTCTCTGTTCTCCTTTAGTCTTCAGCAAACACCCATGACAGCTGAGATTTGTGAGGAGAGTGAACTGTGTGTGATGTGGAAGATTGAAAACAGGCTATAGAAAGTTGGTGCGTGAAATCTGATAAAGGAAGCATGTTGTGTGTTTATCATACTCAGGGAGAACCTTCCCAGTGGGGCTGTAGCTGATTTATCCATCACAATAAACCCAGAGATGAGTTTAACCATAATGGGACAAAGTGATGTGGCTTTTAGTGAGACACCACACATCGATCCCCCACAGACTGCAGGTCCTCGATGCAACTGGTGGCTTACTGGTAATTTCCTACTTAATGTGTCATGCGAATAACGCAGCCACTGATTTGCAACCTTAATATTGCTGCTTTGAGGGGCATGTATTTAGTCAAAGGTGCATTCTTGTTTCAAAGGCGGAACCATGAAAATCTCGTTGAATTAGGTCTGGAATGAAAAAGACTCTCCTGACTGATCTGTGACATCTGCCAAATGAAGAAATAAAAATAAAGAAACCAACCAGAGAGCACTTACCTCTACCAACACTGTAGAATCATCTCAAAATGTTATTGTACTTGAGTACATTTTGGAAGGCTTTTAGTCATTCTAGTGACATTAATTTGCCCGTGGTAATGTTAGCTGGTGCACCGTTGTGGTGCAGGTGTATACACAATCTTCTGCTTTGCATTAAGGATCACCACCTCAGAACATTTGACTCTTTCTCTTATGTTTTCCTTGTACTCTGGTGCGATCGTGGCTCAAGAGTTGGGAGTTTGCCTTGTAATTGCAAGGTTGCCGGTTTGAGCCCCGGCTTGGACAGTCTCGGTCGTTGTGTCCTTGGGCAAGACACTTCACCCGTTGCCTACTGGTGGTGGTCAGAGGGCCCGGTGGCGCCAGTGTCCAGCAGCCTCGCCTCTGTCAGTGCGCCCCAGGGTGGCTGTGGCTACAATGTAGCTTGCCATCATCAGTGTGTGGATGGGTGGATGACTGGTTGTGTAAAGCGCTTTGGGGTCCTTAGGGACTAGAAAAGCGCTATACAAATACAGGCCATTTACCATTTTACCCTCCAAACGATCATGGCCTTCCTGTATGCTCATTTCTAATTCGGTCCAGGCTTGCCACTCACAACACTAATCTCGGCATCTTTAACTGAGATACGTCCAGCTCTCACAAATCTTTCCTTTCACCTATAATTTTTTTCTTTTTCTTTTGTTTTCAATTTTCTAATAAAATATTGACCAGAAATAAACTTTTCCCTAAATCTGGATTAATTTGCTAGATCCTTTCGAAAGTACTTCAGGCAACTTTTAAGAATAAAGTGTATTATTGCTTTCTTAAAACCAACACATCAAATTATTGCAAAAGCAAATGAACCCTCTGAGAGCTAAACTATCATAGGTGATAACTCAAACCCTAGCACCTATGTATTTAAAAAAAAAATTGTTTCAGTTAGAATTATTACTTTCTATGTTGCTAAGACTAAGAAAAACATACATCCTTCCATTTTCTTTAGCTTATCCAATTTAGGGTCGCATGGGGGCCGGAGCCAATCCCAGCTTACATGGGGCGAGGGGCAGGGTGTGCCCTGGACTGGTCACCAGTCTGTTGCAGGAATAACACAGAGAGACAGACATCAATTTACACTCACATTCATTATGGGGTCTATAGAATCACCAGTTAACCTAACCTCAATAATCTCCTGCCTTTAGACTCTGGGAGGAAGCCTGGAGAGAACCCACACAGACATAGGGAGAACATGTCAACCCCACACTGAAAGGCCTTGGCCAGATGGTGGATTCAAATGAAAGAGTTCTTGCTGTAAGGCAAATTCAATAGGACCCCCCCCCCCCGCCAAAAAAAGCCCAATATTGTGTGTTTGTCTAGAGTTTGGTGTGGAGTGATCAATTTTGGTTTTGAACTCTAAGGTATATACAAGGCTGATGGGCTGGTTACATCTGAATCAAGTCACTGGCTGATTGAAAAGTGCATCTTTAATTGAAACTAATCCACATTCACATGCTCACCATTCCTGTTCCCTGCTCTCTCTACAGAGCAAAATGTCATCTGCAATCATCGTCCACAGAGACACTTGCCTGATCTTTTCAGTCAGCTTGCCAATCACCAATGCAGACAGAAAAAGGGAAAGTTTCCTGCCAACTTCCTCATGCGATACTACTCCTCATCTCTAAGTACTAAGGATGGACAGCCATTGTGACATCAGTCACTGGACTCTGCAATGTGAAATTGATTCAAAAAAACTTAAAGAAGTCCAGCTGCTGCTACCATGGCCTGAATCACTGAAAACCTACAAAGATATTTTTAAAGTTGTGGGATTTTGTTGTTGTTGTTGTTGTTTTTAACTACAAGTGGTCATATTTGCATGAAAGGGTAGATTGCAAGCAGCATCTACACATGCAGTAGCGTACAACAGTCTCGAAACATGTCCAAACATATATGAAAAAACAGTGTATTATTAAAAATAAACAGTTTGTAGAATTTAATTGTGCATGAAAGTCAATATTTACTATGACATTATTCTGAACTGTATTATGAAAACTTTCTTGCCTAAGAAACAGTTCCTGCTTCAAGAAGAGTTCTTCAGGCTTCTTGCACAAATTGGACCAATACCTCAATGAAAAATGCTCCAAATAGTATCAACAACACCAACAGGGATGAGGGGTATAGTGCAGTGACTGGACTTAGCTGAGATGAAGCTGTAGTTTTCAGAGTCAGCCTGAAGTGGGCACATATGAAACTGCAATGTTTACTGTTACTTTTTTATCAGCACTGCCGAAACAAACATTGCTTATTTTTGGACAGAACCCGTACTCAGCTCACTAATCTTTACCTCTCCTTATAACCTCTTTCAACAACGTCACTGTAGTTCATCAGCTTATTGCTCTATTGTTAATGCAGATGCTGTGAGCTTGTATGCACATGACAGACAATTCCAGGTAATGCTGCACCTTAAAGCAGTGGTAATGAATGGCAGCCATTCTAATGGAATGAATGTGTTTATCTCCTTCAGAGATAATGATGATGAATGCATGGCTTTGAGTGTTCAATTAAGAGACACCATTAGAAAGGGAGGAAATGTGTACGGTTTGACTCATTCATTTGATTAAACCAAGACCTCTGAAACTCTATAGCAACAGTGACAAAACAGAAAGCTCAATTCTTTAGAGAAACAACATGTAAACAGAGGAGCTCAGTGGATCCTCTCTAAAAGGTATATGAGTCAGACTTTGGATGAGACCACAATTAGGAGCCAACCTGATATCCTCATTAAGCCCAAAGAGGAGATGTAATGAGGTTTCTGAACTGTAACACGGTAGTGCCAAAAGGTACAACAAAGCAGAAAGGTTTATGTTTATGACATGAGTCAGTCTGTGTTTATAAAAAGAAACTGGCTTAAAATAAACTTTTTTATGGACAGTAGTGAAGTTTTGAGAACTTTTTGTAAACCTACTTTCAGAAACTGAACCTGTCATTTGTTTTGAAAATAATATTACAATTTAAAATAGCTCTTCTACTTTCAGAAAGATCACAATACACTTCCTGCTTAGCTGAGGTGGAAATAAATCCAAAATACACATAAGAACAGACCTAGTAAAATGACAGTGAAGGGACTTTAAACATCCTCAAAATATCATGTAAAAAATGCACAAACAAACATACTCAATTACTCATTTTTTACGGTCAACTCAATTACTGCAAGGTGTCCAGGTCCTCTGGCTGCAAAACAAAACAGAATCACCATAAAAAATCTAAGCTGTGCTGCCATGTTTCTTTCTTTCTTTCGTTCGTTCTTTTTATTTATTTATTTAATTTTTAATAGAAGGAGCTTTATCCTGGAAACCCATCTAAACAAGTAGGGGTGATAAATTAATTTTCCAGAGCTTGTCATTTTTAGTTTATTTTGAGCGCTGCACAGTGTGACCTTGGGGTGAATTTGCAGAAATGTCCACTCCTGAGAAGATTGTGGCCTTGTGTTCACACACAGCTGAATGGTCCAGACCAGAAAAATGACAGAATTTGTGTTTTTTATAGAGGCAGTCACACTTGCTGACATAGCTTAATCAAGTACATTTGATCAGCAACACCTGGCTGTGTCATTGTCCTCTGAGCCCTCCTGTGGTGGCACCTGCTTTCTCTCGCTATCTCTCTCTCTCTCTCTCTCCCTCTCCTTTTTGCTACTCCATCCTTTTCTCCCCATCTGAGCAAGTGTGGCCATGAATGGTCATTAACCAATTTCTTCTACCAGTGGCCGTGGTCTTTGGAAACCCTTGGTAGGCCCATCTGTCATCTATCAACAATCAAGCTCAGTTTTTGAATCTTGGCTTTACCACTGTACATTGCCAGATTGTTAATCTGCTCCTGCGGTAGTGTTGTTCAGGTCTTTAGTTACAAACTGTTTGTTTTCAGTTTTTTCTGTGAATAACTCATTCACCTTTAAAGTCCTGTTCAGTTCTGTTCACAACAATTCTGGGGAACCCTCCTGGAACCCATCTACTTACACTCACCCCTTTTCTTGAGGGAAAATCCTCTGGCTTATGGAAGCCAAGTCCTGTCACAGTAATCCTGCAAATAGACAGGAATGTAGAGAGAACTTGAGCCTAAAGCTATAATGAGCCCTGATCAGAGAATGTGAGCCTTTGTCACTTAGGCCCCTGCAGGCACAGGACGGACATGTAAACTACATATAACACACAGTAACATAGGGACAGATGGACATCTTCATGTCCTTTATTTATGAAACACCCCAAACAATCAGTTAAAGAGCAGGACAGTGGACAATTGCCTTTGCTTTAACTCCTTTTATCACTAACAACTCATATTAGATGTTTCCTATAGTTGTTTATAAGACAATGTAACAACAGGGTGACATTTTGGCTGGTTTCATGCACAAATCTCTTTCAGATAAGTAATGTTTCTTGGATGTAAATCTGAAGAAATTTCCTCTATGAATTCCTGTAATACAGTCATTTGAAAAAGACTATGCACAGGACTACACAAAGTCCTGTGGAAAACAGTACACCCTATGATTTAATAGGTTGTAAAATCACCTTTAGCAGCATTAACTTAAAGTAATGTTTTTCTATAGACTTTATTAGTTTTTCACATTCTTATGACGAAACTTTCTCCCACTCTTCTCTGCCACATTTCTTCTGTTCATTGAGATTTTTTCATGTACAGCTTTCTTTAAGTCCCATCACAGCAATTTACTTGGGTTGAGGTTTAGACTTTGATGTGGCCATTGCAGTACCAAGACTTTTTCCTTTTCACCTTTGACTCTAGAATACTTTTGTACAAAGTGGAGTTCACGGTCAACTCAATGACTGCAAGGTGTCCAAGTCCCGTGGCAGCAAAACAAGGCAGAATCATCACACCTCTGTTTGTCCCCAAACATGGTGCTGTGTATTTTGGCCAAACACTTGGCTCTTGTCTGGGTGTCAGTACCCTAAAAGTCTTGTGATTTCTTCATATTGAACTTACAAGCCTAAGCTGTGCTGCCATGTTTCTTTCGTTCTTTCTTTTTTTATTTATTTATTTTTTAATTGAACAAGCTTTATCCTGGCAACCCATATAAACAAGTAGGGGTGATAAATTAATTTTCCAGAGCTTGTCTTTGTTAGTTTATTTTGAGCACTGCACAGTGTGACCTTGGGGTGAATTTGCAGAAAAATCCACTCCTGAGAAGATTGTGGCCTTGTGTTCACACACAGCTGAATGGTCCAGACCAGAAAAATGCCAGAATTTGTGTTTTTTATAGAGGTAGCCACACTTGCTGACATAACTTAATCTAGTACATTTGATCAGCCCTCCTGTGGTGGCACCTGCTTTCTCTCTCTATTGCTCTCTCTCTCTCTCCCTCTCCTTTTTGCTACTCCATCCTTTTCTCCCCTGTCTGAGCAAGTGTGGCCATGAATTTCTTCTACCAGTGGGCATGGTCTTGGTAGAAGGTAGGCCCATTTGTTGTCTATCAACAATCAAGCTCAGTATTTGAACTTTGGCTTTACCACTGTACACTGCCAGATTGTTATCCTGCTCTTGTGGTAGTGTTGTTCAGGTTTTCTGTGTTCAGTTCAGGTTCAGTTTTCTGTGAATAACTCACTCACCTTTAAAGTCCTGTTCAGTTCTGTTCACAACAATTCTGGAGAACCCTCCTGGAACCCATCTACTTACCTGCCTTGTCCACTCTCCCTTTTTCTTAAGGGAAAATCCTCTGGCATATGGAAGCCAAGTCCTGTCACAGTAATCCTGCAAATAGATAGGAATGTAGAGAGAACTTGAGCTGAGTAAACCTGCTTTCTAATCAGGAAATGGACCTAAAGCTATAATAAGCCCAGATCAGAGATTTTGAACCTTTTCCACTAAGTTCCCTACAGGCACAGGGAGAACATGCAAACTCTACATATAACACACAGCAACATAGGGACAGATGGACGTCTTCATGTCTTTTATTTATGAAACACCCCAAACAATCAGTTAAAGAGCAGGACAGTGGACAATTGCCTTTACTTTAACATCCTTTATCACTAACAAGTCATATCAGATGTTTCCTATAGTTGTGTATAGGACTGATGTATTCATTCTTATTAGATATATTCATTCATTCATCAAAGTTTTTAAAGTTTCCCTTAACCCTCACCCTCATGCCATGTATCATCTAAACTAAGTTCATGTCAAAAATCTGACTTGGCATTTACAAGTCAGAACTACAACTTTCTCTCACCTCTCTGTGTCCCTCACTCTCTCACCCTCTCCATCTTCTCAGTCTTTTTGTCCCCATGTCTGTTCTCAGCCCCGTTCCATGTGTCTTTTTCCTGTTTTATTTTGACAGTCTCTCCTCCTGTGTTTAGTTTTGCTTCCCCTGTGTCATTATACCAATTCATTCCAGCTGTGTTCCCCATGTGTTCCCACTTCCCTCGTCATCTCTCTGTGTATACATTGGCTGTGTCCGAATTCAGGGGAAGGATGCTTAAAATGCCATATTTGGATGCAATGACGTCACAGCTACACGATGAGGACTGTCCGAATTCAAAGAGCACTCAAATTGTGGCGACAAATGCGTCCTACTTTTCTGCGAATTTGAGGCTTAGCTGTGTCCGAATTCAGAGGAAGGATGCTTCGATGCCATATTTGGAGGCAATGACGTCACGGCGATGCGACGAAGGGTGTCCGAATTCAAAGAGTACTCAAAATGTGGCGACAAATGCGTCCTACTTTGCCCTGAATTCTAAGGATGGTCTGATGTATCCTTCATGTCCTACTATATCCCAGGATTCATTGCGGGTCATAGAGGAGATTTGTTTCTGATAACGATGGTGGTCGAAGCAGGAGAGGAAAACACTTTCATATGTAAGTATATGAAAATCTGGTTGTACAAAAGTTAAATTGTTATAGCGGTCGTTTTGTTAAGCTTTGGGCATCTGCATAGACATGTTTCTTTTATTTAAAATAACCATAAACCAGCTTGTATCGGGGGTCCCGCGATTATTCATGTATTGCCGCTTACATACAGCTAATTTTGATTTTTTCGAATTGGTGATATGTTGTGGGGAACAAAGACCAAACGGCTTAATTTATTAAAATGAGGAGAAAACGATCACCTCTTCACTGGGGTGAGGAATTGGGCCGCTACGGCGTGGATGTACAAGAATAAATCAATGTACACATCATATTCATATGAGTGCGGTCCCCAACCTTTTTTGCGCCACAGACCGGTTTCTGTCAGACACGGAGCGGCCTTTAAGGTATCGCGGATAAATACAACCACATAAAATGATCCGACCAAGACAAAAACTGTGGTATTTTGTAAATATAATAATAAATGTGAATGTACTGTGTAACTGTGTAACTTTATTAGAAGCGTCCTCCTGAAAATGCGCCAATATTGACAGTAACATCCTCATCTCTGCCACTTAATGCTCTCTGGTCGCTATGGTAACGTGTAAATATTTCTTTCAAAATAAGACACACAACTACAACAAGGGAAAGACTCAGGGAAACCGAGTTAACGATAAAACCCCTGAAAACCATAAATTTCACACCGGAGCCTTAACTCTGTGGCCCGGTACCAAACGACTCACGGACCGCTGCTGTACAGAACCTGTGATGTCCAGACGGTGTTCCTCTGGTGTTCTGCTGTGAAAACCTTTGGGCTTAGGGATTAACATAGTTGCCATGGTTTCCTTTCTTCTCTTATTTGTTGTGTGTGATCAGGACAATTCTGGAGAGGATGGGCCTGCAGGGGAAAGTCACCCCCTTGCAGGCCAGAAGACATGAGATAACTTTAAAGAATACAAAGTACGTATGTGTGTTATCAAGAAGATAATTCTCAAGAACACAAGTTAATAAATGTGCAGTTACTAAGACTTGTTGTGGTGTTTTTATTTGCCTGCTGTCATTTTTGATTTCCTCTGCCTTTAGGATTGCAAGTATCCAGGCTCAGGAGAGGGGGTCAGTGGGAAGCCCACTGCTGCTACTTGGCCCTGGTTTGCCCTCATGGATGAGGTGATAGGACAGATGCCTTCCATTACGCCTCCTGTCCTAATTTCCTCTCTCCCTGAGGACACTCCAGGGCCAAGCGCAGCAGTGGGTCAACAAAACGACAGCGATGACGAAGCGGCTCAGCCACCTACGACAGGGAGAAAGAGGAAAAGAGACAGGGATGATGAGCTGCTAGACCTCATCAGAGAGGACATGAGGCAGCAAGGAGAGGCTGAGGAGAGGAGAGCAGGGAGAGGACGGACAGATTGTTTTCACTTCTAGAAAGATTAGTTCCCAAATGAGTTATGTATTGAGAAATTTATTTATTTGAATATATTTGTTACATTGTTATATGTGTTGCATTAGTTTAAAGGTTTTATGTTATTAATAAATTGATTCAAACAAACAGTAATTGTCACTGAACTCAATTTGATTTACAGGCATTTGTAACACGTGTGAACATAACGCTAACTTTGAACAATATTACTTGGATATTTATTTGATAGCAATAAAGTAAATAACAATAACAATTAAACAAGAATATTTCAAATACACAGTATGTAAAGATGGAAAAACAATATTTACAGTTGTTCACACAGGATTAACCTGAGTGACCTGTTCCTGGACCGTTTCTTGAACAACTGTAATAGATTACAGGAAGTCTCTGGCAGTGTTGCTGAAGCTGCCCAAGCAAGATCAGACATGGATGGATGGGCTGCTGCAACTGAGACCTGCGGTTTGTCTTTTCTGGTCGGCGAGTGGAGAATCACACAGGGTGGTCTGCAAAGAGAGCTTTAGGATGCTTCCTCCCACTGTCCACTGCATCCTCCATCCACAGGGTTTGCAGGGCCGGCTCACTCGTGGCTGCCACACCACTAAGATATTTACAGAAATATGCAAGCAGGAGATGGTGGATGCTATATTATTAGTATAATACTTGTAACTCTGTAGCAGACAACAGTTTGATAAAGTGCTATGTAAAAAAACAAACAAACAAAAGATTAGATTCTATACGTTTCAAAGATATTTAGTTTATATATTTTATATGATACAGTACATGTGTGAGAATGACCGATGTTGTGCCAAAAAATGATCGTCTGCAAAAAATCCTGGCACAACTTCACCTGCTTCCAAGGTGCATGGAGAAGATGAAAGAATTAAAAAAGCAGGAACTCCAGCAACACTTGAGAAACGAAGAACAGGTTTAATAATTGACCAACGCGTTTCGGCTTGTGGCCTATGACCCTGATGAAGGCCACAAGCCGAAACGCGTTGGTCAATTATTAAACCTGTTCTTCGTTTCTCAAGTGTTGCTGGAGTTCCTGCTTTTTAAAAAAATGATCGTCTGCCAAAAACTGATTTCCGGTTTTTGCCCTAAACTGACTGCTCGTATTTAACCTGCTATGAATAACTTGTTGGTCTATAATACGTGAAACATGTCAAATGTGTCCCTCATTAGTGATATCACGTCACTCTGAGCCACCAGCAACATTCCTGTAACAAGGTAGAAGCTGCAATCAGTTTTTGGCAGTGACCTTTATATATCCTTTATTCATCCAGTTGAAAAAAAAAATCTTATTGACATTAGAAATTTATTTTTTAAGAGTAATCTGGCCAAGAGGACAGCAGACAGTGCAACAAATATGTCAATTGTACCTACATTATAACCAGAGTTATAAAGATACTTGAACAACAGGTAATTATTGTATATATAAAACCCCTTAGTAAACCATGTTCATCGAAGTCTATTTACCAATATACATTACACATATTACACATATTACACTCGGAAACATTGGAAATCAGTTTTGGCAGGCGAACACTTTTTTGGCACAACGCCGGCAATATTTCAATTATCCGTGTAATTAGCTAAGTAATTCCTAAATGCGTGTAGATTAAAGGAAATTATTTTACCTGGATATGATTGTCTCTGATGAGCCTAAGGTACAAAACGTGCGGGCAGCGACGATAAGGTTTTTCTAGCTCCTAGAGAAATAAAATTGTCCAAACAACGGAGCAACATTTCTGGGTCCATTTTAAAGTTTTCGCGCTGTGGCGCTAGCGATCGGGAAAAACACGCAAGTAAGGGCGGAGTTGAAGGCTAGGAGGCTGTCCACAGCCCATCTGTTATGTTGGATACTCATTGTTTGTTCAATAAAGTTTCTATGGAGAAAAAAAGGGGGCTGTCCAAGCCGCTCACTTCCTGACTACCCGTCCGTCTAAGGACACTACCTTGTGACGTAGGTAGTTAGTGTCCTTATGAGCATCCTTCCCCTGAATTCGGACACAGCCATTGTGTCAGTTTTCCTTTGTTTTTTGTCAGGTATTCTGTTCACCATGCACCATGTTCCTGTTCTCCACACGTCACGTTTTGATATTCATGTTTCAGGTTTATTCCATGTCCAGACATCATGTTCTGTGTTCTCTGTTTAATTTAGTGTAGTTTAATAATAATGATAATAATGGATTGCATTTATATAGCGCTTTTGTAGGCACCCAAAGCGCTTTACAATTCATTCACTCACTGGTGAAGTCAAGCTACAGTTGTAGCCACAGCTGCCCTGGGGCAGACTGACAGAAGCGAGGCTGCCATATTGTGTCATCGGCCCCTCTGGCCAACACCAGGGTAGGGTAAAGTGTCTTGCCCAAGGACACAACGACCAGGACAGAGAGAGCAGGGGTATCGAACTGGCAACCTTCCGGTTATAGATGAGCTTCCCAATCCCCTGAGCCGCCGTCTAGTTTAGTTTAGCTTTTCCCCCTCACTCCCCGTTATTGTTCATTGTAGCCTAAATAAATGGCCAACTCTTTTGGTTATTCACGTTTCACGCCTCATTTTATGTCTGTGTTCTGGGTTTCTGGCCTGGCAGTACGACCTGACCATGATGGAGCCAGCAGTTTACAACCCCTTGGATGATCTCTGTGAAGACATGATCCAGGCTGTGGAAGTTTTGTGCAGCAAGTGGTTGCAGTTTCCCAATAAGGGATATCGAGAAGCAATAACTTTTCAACTTCAAAGACTCATTTCCAATCAACCTTGGTTATTGGCTTCCCTGCGTCCCTTGGTTCAGGATTTCCTCATTACCACCTTGTACGTGCGCCCACAGCAGCAGCTGCCCAGCCCACCAGAAGATCCACGGCCCGGCTCACCAGCTCCCTTGTCCTAGAGGAAGCCGTTCCCCCGTAATCGGCATTCCAAGCCTGAGCCTGAGGAGATTTCCCAGCCTATGTTCACTAAGGCTTTACTACCCATGAACCATCTAGTCATGAGTAAAACTGATTCTTTTCCAGATGTTTTCTCCAGGCCAAAAAATGTTGTACCTGTATCAGAGGAGAATAATTCTGTGAATCTAGTTCCTGTGTTGGCAGAGAGTAAAACTCTCATTTTGGCTGTTTCTCCTTAGCCTGGCATCTGGCTTAACTGACCTATTAACTTATTGCGGGATAATCTGTTACACCTAATGTTGCATCCGAATGTCCTGCTAGTACTCCATTAACTGTTCCTGTGCCAGCCTATCTTGTCTCCATGCCTTGTCCTGCTGAATCCACTGTGTTAAATACCTGCTTTTTGTGGGGCTCTATCTGAGGGCGTCTATGAATGGCTGTTTCGAAACTCATTCGAGAATCAATTGTGTTTTTCAGCTAGCAGAATCTAAGGACACGCTAGTGCTATCTAAGACTGTTTATTCTAAAAAAAATTTGTGTGGCCAACCAGACCATCCCAGAGACTGAAACTGTCTGTGCTCCATTCAGGGATTGAACAGTAGGCCTCTGCTGAGGGCTTAGGCGAGCTGTCTCAGCTGGAGACTCAGAAGAACCCATCCTGCCACCTCCTTCGACACCTGGGTCCTCAGGACAGCCCATCCAGCAGCCTGCTTTGTCAGCTGGGGACTCAGTGAAACCCGTCCAACCACCTGCAGCCTTCATGCCGCCACCTGCTATGGAGGTCAAGGCAGGGGGGTGCTCGCCGCCTGACCCTGAGGGACACCCATCACCAGAGCCTGTTGCAAGCCCTGTGCAGTTGGCTGCAGGTCCTGTGTAGCCTCAGCATGCTCTGCCCCAGCCAGAGGGTGCAACTGCATCACTCATCTTAGTTTCAGATCAAGAGCTGCAGCCCTGATATTTCATTTCTAAACTCTTTTGATATAATTTTTAATTTGTGAATGCAAGGCTTCCATTCCATGTCTCCCCTTTCTGTCATGTGCATGCATATGTGTTTTCCCCCTTTGCTTCTCACCCCTCTGTATCCCTCACCCTCTCGCCCTCTCCATCTCCTCACTCTCTTTGTCCCCATCTCTGTTCTCAACCAGTCCCAGTGCCAAGCTCATGTGTCTTAGTGTGTGTCCTGTTTTTTTTGACAGTCTCTCATCCTGTGTTCAGTGCATTTAGTTTTGCTTCCCCTGTGTCATTATGTCTCTTCACCCCAGCTGTGTTCCCCATGTGCTTCCACTTCCCTTGTCATCCCTCTGTGTTTATATTGTGTCAGGTCATCTGTTCACCATGTGCCATGTTTTGATATTCATGTTTCAGGTTTTCTCTATTTCCAGGCATTATGTTCTGTGTTCTCTGTGTTTAGTGTTTCGTTTAGTTTAGGTTTTCCCAGTTTAGTTATTGTTTAGCTCCCTCCCGATTTTTCTGTACTGTTCATTGCAGTCTAAATAAAACACCATCCCTTTTGGTTTCATGCCTCGTTTTGTATCTGCATTTGGGTCCACACCCCGCACCAGCCTTCCAGCCCTGACAAGAAAAAAGAAAAGTTTGAATTTCTTTTTTAAAAATTTTCTCTAAAAACCAAAATGTGCAATTTTTTAAAGACAGAACTCTGACTTGAGTGCCCTAAATTTTCATATTTCCATTCATATTTCTTGAGGCCAACAACCCTTGTCTTCAGTGTTAGTATATAGATGGATTTTCATATATTTTCTCTTTTTATTCTTCTTCTGTCCTTTTTCTTTTTTTACCTGCACTGCAGTTTTTGTGATTCATTGTGATTGCTGACCTCAGTCTAATGAAAAACAAGAAAACAGAGTTTTCATTCTGAAGGGTTCCTCTCAGTCAGTAGGGACAGCTGCTGTTGTTGCTGTCGGTCCTTGTGAAAATAATGCTGATCATGTTTCTTTTTAATGATGTTTTTGTTGTGAGAGCAGTTCCAATGTGGTTAGGGTTAGGGCTTTGAGAAGGGGTACTGATACTGGAGAGTGCTGCAGTTCTTATCAGTGAAACAGAAAAGTATTAAGCTTTTCATTGTTACTGAGACAAGTGATCCTGACCAAATCAAAGTAATATGTTTTTTTAGTTTGCTGTCTTAAACAGCTTTGTAACCAGTTAAAAAAAATACTGGGTGTGTTATTACACCACATTAAGGGTCACAGCTGGTACCTTTTTAATCTGATGTTTGGATTAACTGTGAGATGTTGTGATTGAGACCACAGTGTGAGTCACTACACCCTCAGGTGTGGCTGCTCAGGCAGAAAAACGCTAAAGCAGTGAGTTTATCTTCTCATTCACTGGCAGCTGCAGAAGCTGATTGAGACAGACTGTAGTGGTGATTATGACTGAGGCCAGGGGATCTCGCTGTACCAGTTAATGTGGCTAGAACACATTAGTTTAAAATGAAACTACATGCAGCAGCTGTGTGAGTGCACTGATGCTAATGTGTTGGCAGAGAGTTTTATTGGAGCTTTAATACTCATGAACTTCTGTGACATGTTGTTAATTCATCTGTAACATGATAGGTACACAACTCATATTAACACAATGAGATTTGTTAATGCTAACACACACGACTTTAGCCAAGGAAATATATGTAATACAATATATCAGAAATAAACTCATTGGCCACTTCATTAGGCAAAAGTTCAAGTGCTTGTTAACCATCTCTATGGTTTACATGGAATGATTTGAAAAAGAAAAGCTATCCATTGAGCTGCAGTTCTCTGAGCGAGCAAAAATGGTTTGTTGCTGTGGCCATCTTATGCTAGAGGTCAGAGGAGAATGATCAGTAAAGCGCTAACAAGCTAAGTCAAATATATACAGGGTGGGCCATTTATATGGATACACCGTAATAAAATGGGAATGGTTGGTGATATTAAAGTCCTGTTTGTGGCACATTAGTATATGTGAGGGGGCAAACTCCTCAAGATGGGTGGTGACCATGGTGCCCATTTAGAAGTCGGCCATCTTGGATACAACTTTTGTTTTTTCAATAGGAAGAGGGAGGACTCATCAAACTTATTGGTAATGTCACAAGAAAAACAATGGTGTACTTGGTTTCAACGTAACTTTATTCTTTCATGAGGTATTTACAAGTTTCTCTTTGTTCACAGCCATTGACATGTTGAAGAGGTTAACACATGAGGAGCGGATCGAAATTGTGTTGATATCTGGTGAACGCAGTAACCGGGTCATTGCAGCAGATTTCAATGCAAGACACCCTACGAGACCACCCATCTCCCATGCTACAGTTAGCAAACTGCTTGCTAAATGGCCCACCCTGTATATCTATTTACAGAATTTCCCTCTCACCCCTGTGGGCGGTCTATCTTTCAAGGTCAGGTCCTCTACCAGAGGCCTGGAAGCTTGAGGGTCCTGCGCAGTATCTTAGCTGTTCCTAGGACTGCGT